>NC_041388.1:601340646-601371367 GCF_002162155.2 Triticum dicoccoides
AAGCTCCAGGGGTCTCTTATGTTTAAAAAATCGTCAAAATATTTCGTCGCGTTTGGACTTCGTTTGGTATGAATTTTCTGAAAAACAAAAACAACATTTGTCACTGGGCACTAGTTTACTATGTTAGTCTATGAAAATCATATAAAAATGCACCAAAACCATATAAAATTATTATAAATATGACATGAATACTTTATAAATTATAAATACATTGGATACGTATCATCAGCCAATCCGCGTACCATCCAATATCTGATGCATATTTACCGGGAAGGCAAATTCCACTCGTTCATATGAGCGCATGCCATAGAGGCGAAGACAATTATACAATCATTAGCTCGTTGTCATTTCCAATAACCGACCACCAAACATGATACATCAACATGTTTTCAAACCACATCTCATGACAGTTGCTCCACAAAGCAATGATGAAAGTCGAATAAAATTTGCATATGGCAAGATACTAGATACAATTCTCGTAAATCCAATGAGTTTAAGATATTCTAATACACAAAAGGACTTCTTCTTAATTTACAATTTTTGTGAAGGTCTATATATCACCCAATCCTCCTTCTTCGGTACGCTTCGTCGCACAGGAGATGCATGCAGAAAAAGTGAGACGATAAGCTGTAACGCATGCTTGCACGATCAATGCACACTAAAGTTACGATAAACATTGCGTATACGCCTATTTTTGGCTCCATATTATGACTTTCAGTACTCGAGTCGATCCATCTAGCATTACGCCACCGTTTGACCCGCTCCACACGCAAAAACAAAACGCCACGTCAAATAGATAATCTGAGATAGCACCACCTACCAATCTATCTGTATCCGTCGCACCGACGGATGTATTTATTATATGTTTGACCCGTTATCTTAGCGACGAAGGACACCCACAACCTAGAGTCGGAAATTGTCGAGAGAGTGAAATAGCCTTGTTTGTCTCAAATTGCCTGCATTTTTTTTACTTCTGCTTTCTAGTTTGAGTTCTCCTCTACCAATTTGGAGAACCTTGATTATAAGCGTGCAAGAACATGCTCTGTAAAAGGTAAATTGCAAATCCAGACGACACCATAAAATCCCTCTCTACGCCTGCAGTCAATCCTGACGTCCACTGGAGCACAAACGGTCGTGACACCATCACATCATCACAAGGGCAAAAGGCAAAGCCTCGGGCACGGGGGGAAAACGTGACGCGGCGTATCTGGGCCAGACGCCCCGAGGGGGAAAGGAAAACCCACATTTTCAGCCCAAACAAAAACCGAAACCACGCGAGGCAGCGAGCGAGCCCTTCCATCCCACCCCACCCCACCGGTGCCTGCCTGCCCGTGCGCACGGCCACGCTCCCCCCAGAGCCAGAGGCAGAGGCAGAGGCAGAGGCGAGAGAACCAACCCGAGGCCAGGCGGCGATGGTGTCGGACTCGGAGCTGGTGGAGCGGCTGCGGGAGGTGCTGCGGGAGTCGGACCTCACCACCACCACCACCGGCGCCCTGCGCCGCCGCCTCGAGGAGGACTTCGGCGTCGACCTCTCCGACAAGAAGACCTTCGTCCGGGAGCAGGTCGACCTCCTGCTCTCCGAGTTCGCCGACAAGGCCGAGCCGGAGGATGCGCCCGTGGAGGAGGAGGATCCGGGGGAGGTGACGCCGGAGGCCGGGGAAGGGGGTGAGGAGAAGGGCGAGGGGGACGAGGAGGGGGCCGAGCAGCAGGAGGGGGAGGGGGAGGAGGAAGAAGAGGAGGAAGAGGAGGAGGAGGAAGAGGAGGAGAGTGGCGGCGGCCGGAAGAAGAAGCGGCGGTGAGGCGCCTTTGCTCCCTGTCCATCTCTCCCGCATTTGCTGCTCCGTTTAGGGTTCATTGCGCGCTTCGTTTTCATCGATCTGTTAGGATACGCGTCGGCACTGTGCATTCGCGTGCGATATCTTTGACCGAACAGTAGTGAGGATTCAGGCGTTTCTCTCAAGGTTCGTGGAGGGTTCTGGGGTTGCATATTCCTTGCCGTGTTTAGGCTGTTACTGCTCCTGCAAAGCTGTTATTATCTCGCCAGGGGAAAACCGCGTCTGCTTTATCCCTGCCATTGAAATCTTGGACCAAATTGTCGGCAAAGGTTTTGCTTGCGTTTGCTATCGCTTTTCAATTTGCCTTGACATGATATGTTTATTCTTCCTTTTAACTTGCTTTGCTCAAGTATCTGTTGATGGTACCATGCTGAGTTTGTTCTGTTTCCTGATTGACTTGGTGTTTTCTCCTCTTCTTGCTATGGTGGATGTTTACTGGGTTCTTTTTGTGTTTGTCACTGTTATTACAATTAGTGCTTCAGGCGGCTTAATTCCTCTAATTAATGTGCGCATGGAACACTTTGTAGCTGCATTTGTTGTATATTAGCCGTTTGCAGTTGCATGATGTAGTCGTGCTTATATTTCCTATCGGCTGATGTGTCCGTGAGTCTTGTAGGGTCATTAGCTGCAACATTTGGTGATTGTAATGCAATTGCATTTTCCACCGCTCATGCATTTTGATGTTTCATGCACTAGACATTGTAATGCTCACTGATGCACTAGACATTCTAAGTGTTTTAACTGCTTGGATAATATCTCCACAATCAGTAGAGATGCTTCAGTTACTTTACACCTCAGCATTGTGCTGAACGACCAACTCAGGGACATTTGAATGGGTTGGTGATTTTGTGGCTGCATTTTGTGCTGTGCATGCAGGTGTGTGTTGGTGCATATACCACCAGTGTAGAGTGTACCACAAGAACATGTGGAAAGGCAATATCCATGTATACTCAATAGTATACCTCTTACTGCAAAGCAATTACCCGACAATTAGTGTTTCTGCTATCATGTGGCTATTTGTCCAATATTTGCTATCCCGCTGATCAATGATAAATTCGGTGGTGGATAAGCCACTTGTATTTTTTAGGTAGGGGCCGCTGTGGTCGTACATTTGGGGCTCTGATGTACCTTTTGCTTCCTGATTGTTGGTCTCTTTGTACTGCTACCTCTGTAACTAAATATAGGACGTTTTTGCAGTTTAATTTGAACTGCAAAAACGTCTTATATTTAGTTACAGAAGGAGTAGTTAGGTATTATTAGTTCTCAAGTTAGGAATTTCCTTTTCCTATTATAGTTGTCTGAATGTATTTCAAGACTTGGAAATTAACTGTTGAAGATGTTGACTTAAGTACCAGTCAACGTGGTTGGGTTAAACACATGGTCTTACTACAATGAATTGGAGTTTACACTCAGGTTCAGTAGTTCCACAGTCACAATCTGTGGTGGACCAGTGGTTATTCAGATTAGAATGAAAACTGTGCAATTCAAGACACTAATGGGATACCTCTGCTTATATAGGTGGAAAGATGATAGCTGAAATCAGCTGGTACTATTATTCCGTGACATTTTGGTATAGTTCCCACACTAGAAGGTTTATCATAGTGGAGCTGTTCTCAGGCGTTTTTTCCTGAAAGTTTGCTGATGAGCAGCACATCCTGTTGTCTTTTCTATTGTTCTTACATAGTTATAGTTAGTTACTACGGATCTGTATTCCTGCATGACTCATAGGTTGAGAACCAAACTGATTATTTGCATAGAATATATGTATATGTTAAGATGTGTGGTATTTTTTTAGGCATGTTTGAGTTACCGAGCAGGTTCGTTAGCTCTGATGGACATTTGCACAACTTCTCGTATTGACAATGCTTACTCTTTCTAAATGGCCATACCATACCCAGTAATTTTTTTAACCCTATCAATTGCATAGGTTGGGTGATGGCAAGAAAAAGGCTGGTGGCTTTACAAAATTATGCAGCATTTCCCCAGCACTTCAAGAGTTTGTCAGTGCCTCTGAGTGTGCCAGGACAGAGGTAACCACACCTCCCGATTTTTGTCACTTCTAAACCTCATATCAGATGAATGGTTTGTCAAGAATCTTCCTTGTCTTATTTCATGGTGTGCTTTCCAGGTTGTCAAGAAGCTTTGGGCATATATTCGAGAAAATAATTTGCAAGACCCAAGCAATAGGAGGAAGATTCTGTGTGATGATAATCTGAAGAAGATTTTTAACGTCAATTCAATTGATATGTTCCAAATGAATAAAGCTTTGACCAAGCACATTTGGCCATTGGATTCTGATGGTATCTCTCTCTCTCTCTCTCTCTCTCTCTCTCTCTCTCTCCCTCTCATACACACGCGCGCGCACATCTGGGGAATATGAGGCATTAGTATATAACTATCAAAGAAGGGATACACAACTTCCAGTATATTTTCCATTGCTTGGTATAATACTCATGCTTTGCCTGCTAAAAAAATGCATGCTGACTCAATATAACAAACATACTATTTGCTAATAGGTACTCCCTCCGTTCCAAAATAGATGACTCAACTTTGTACTAACTCTGTACTAAAGTTAGTACAATGTTGGGTCATCTATTTTGAAACGGAGGGAGTATAAATTTAACCCCATTGATGCTCTTTCGATGTTCTCTTATGTGTTGTTACTATTGTACTAACAATAATGCCTTTATCAATTCTGACTGCACTAGAACATGGTATTGTGCATCAGAGCTGTAGAAAAATTGTTGCCCTGCTAGCATGGAGCTCAGCTAATAAAGTTGCTCGCTGCGATGGATGAAAGAAAAGAAAATGAACAAAGAAAAACTGTTGTTAATTTTGGTACAAGTATCATCTGGTTTGTAAGAATGTATGTGTTGATAGTCATATACTCATTCCTCATATCTCTAATTTTGTTTTATTTTGGCATGTGGTACTGTATAAGCTTAGTTGGCCTATGTTTATTTGAACTTGTTACGGGACTTAAATGTTGGCTGATTTATTAATTAGCTTGTGCTTATTACCTAGGTTAGGACCTTTGCCATTTAACATGTATGTACAAGAATAAAAGGTGGAGCTGGTTTCATGCATCATAGTAGACTCCATTGAATATATATATATATATATATATATATATATATATATATAGTATCACTGTCGACCTAACCTATCTCTGAGGTAATTATTCTCTGTGATTTATTAGGTCCCGTCTCACCCAAAGAGAAGTCGACACCCAAAGAGAAGTCGACACCCAAAGGGAAGCCTCAAAAGAGAGACAGAAGTGAAGGTTCGAAAATATTTGATTAGCTTCCCGCTGCGTGAGTTTCTGTTCTCGCAAGGTTATTGATGAAATGTCCTTTTGCAGGAAACAAGCAAAAAGGTGGATCCTCTGGGTCTACTTCTGGTCTTCTTGCGCCCCTTGTACTTTCGGATGATTTAGCAAAATTTATTGGCACCGGTGAGAGTATGTTGTCACGATCTGATGTAGTGAAGAGAATGTGGGATTATATCAAAGAAAATAACTTACAGGTAAATGCTTTTTTCCTGGATATTGCATTACTGTTCATGATAACATCAATTTGAAATGTCAAGCAGTTTATTTATTGGTTGATACGACGGTATATGTAAGAAATTTTGCGGTTGTGCGGCAAGGCTTACTTACGTAGTCATTGTTGTGTCGGGTTTTTTATCTGGAGTGATACATCACGGCAAACATGGTAGCATATGTGCTGGAGAAAGCATGCTACTCAACTACTAAGTTGCACATAAGTTTATGATGCCTTATTACCCTAGTCCCGACCAAGTATCATATGGATCACTTACGAGGACCACACTACCATGTGTCCATATAGATTCTAAGTATTCTTATTCCCATGGCAATGCTTACACTCTATGATACACGTTTCCCAGTGTACCTGATAGCCTGAGATTTGTGGTAGTATGTGGTTAAATGCAAATCTGCAACTCTGTCCTGCAGCCTCGGGTCTAATAAATGGGGTAATAACACATCTTAGTATTGTGTAATGTACAATTCAGATCATTGGGATGTACGACAGGTCTAGATTACTGAAATGTTGCCGTTTATAATCTGCTGTGAGCTTTTGCTTGTCTTTTCAAACAGCCATTGAAAACTCAAGTATGCTGCAGTACCGGGGCACTATTTTGGTGTTACTTAGGACTAACTCTGCATCAAAGCTGCACACTTTTAAACAGCAGCTTTTGTAGTCAAATCATTACTGTGGTATGGTGTCTCCTGTATACTCTTTTACCACCTCATTAGCTGAAATATTTTGAGAAAAAGGAGGCGGCATTGGTCGAGATGGACCAACTGGGCACTGCAATTTTCAGTTCTTTAAATCTTTTTGTCAGAAACTTGGACGTTACTTTTGATTGTTTGAATACATCCACTGTTGTTTGGCTTCGGAGTTGCTTTCTAACTTGGTTTTCGAGATGTTGAAATTGTTCATGTGGAATAGTAAGAAATGGTTGATCTTATCTGAACACCATGATTGTATCAATCTGCCGCATCAGACTTACCTTTTGTGTCCTTGTTGGTGTTTTAAGGATCCTTCTGACCGGAGGAAAATAATCTGCGACGAGAAGCTGAAGGATCTATTCCAGGTTGAATCATTCACTGGATTCACTGTGTCGAAGCTGCTGAACCCCCATTTTACAAAGGCAAAGTAGGGAGGCTGCACCACCCCCGGCCCGCGGCACCCATAAGGACGGGTGGTTTTGCTTTTCTTGTTTTGCAGTAAATCTGTAACCGTGGAACATGTAGGAGTCATCATCAGAGAAATGTGGAACCTTAACTTGTGTGAATTCCGGTTGGACTTTTCCCCCATTTATCAATGGTAGGGTCTTCAGTGTCTACAGTATTTTGCGCCTGCGCTTTCTCCAGCAAGTAAAATGTGGCAACACGACCTTGCGTGCATTCTCGCTGAAGCCATCCATGGTCCTCCGAATTATGCTTGGGGATGACGATAAGATCGGTTGTCTCGGGCAACTTTTGGGGACGAAAAGATGGTAGGGGTCATGAGTTGGGTGCTTCCACTTTCGTACAGGATCTCTTGCCTTTGCGGCTCCAGATATGGGATAAGTCAGCTGCAGTGATGCGCCCAGGTTTTCTTGGTTGTACTGTTCTCGTACTGTGCGAGATCTGCAGCAGCCGGCAAAAGTAGATTAAATTCATGGTTCTCGTAGATAAAATTTGGAGTAGGACAGTGAGATCCACTGATCCTATCGACATTCTTGATATCAAACTTAAAAGGGTGAAACGTTTTTTTAAAGGTTGGGATCAAGTAGATATGGTCATTCTACGAAAAAGAAAGAAGATGAGCTGGCTGTGCTAGAAGAAGATCTGAAATATACTGGCTTCAATTCTCATGAAAGATGGTTGTTGAAAGGGACTTAAATACAGATTTTTTTTTTTGTGAAAAACTTAAATACAGATTACTTCCATAATAAAATAGCTAATGGGCGCAAAAGGAAAAAAAAACTATCCATGCGTTGAGATGTGGTGATGTCTGAGATTGAACGAGCAGGCCAAACGAGCAAGACTTTTTGTTTGGCCCTGATCCTGGAAATATGTTCCATTCAAACCCTGATACCAGGGAAAATAATGAAAAGCTAAATGATATGGATAAGGCTTATTTAATTAGGGAGTTCACTGAGGTTGGAGTAAAAAATGCTATCTTTGCTATGGATTCAAATTGAGCCCCTGGACCATATAATATACCAGTAGAATTTTATCAAAGTTGTTGGGAGATTGTGAAGAAAGAGTTGATGTTTCACAAAGGCACACTTGATGTTCAGCGGCTCAATTATGGTGTGATAACCTTACTCCCCAAGATTATATTTCTTGGGCAGATAGGATCCAACATTTTAGACCTACATGCCTTCTTAGATGTCCTTGATTATCAAAGTTCTTGACTGTACTCCGTAGGGTTAAAAAATATGTGGAGAAATTGACCACTAGTACAAAATGCCTTTGTGAAAGGCAGGAATATAATGGATGGTATCCTTTCCCTTCATGAGCTTTTGAACTACACTCATGTGAAGAAATGGGTGGGGTGTTGTGCTTAAGCTCGATTTCGAGAAAGCATACGACAAGGTTAACTGAGTTTTTTTTGCTGGAGTGACATGAGGTGAGGGGCTTTAGTACTACCTAGTGTAACTGGATTGTACAAATATTATATAATGGTACTGTCAGTATCAAACTCAATAACTGCACTGGTCCGTACTTTCAGAGTGCCAAAGGGGATCCCTTGTCTCCATTTGTTTTAACCTTGTCACTAAGTGTTTAGCAAAAATGATTAAAAATGCGTAAGAAAATAATCTTCTTGCGGACGTGGCTCTTGATCTTGTACCTAATGGTGCCACGGTTCTTCGGTACGTGGATGATACAATTATCTGTTTAGAGCATGATTTGGATGAAGTTGTAAATCTTAAGATGCTTATTTTCATGTTTGAAATAATGTCTGGTCTGACAGTTAACTTTCAAAAGGGTGAAATCCTCACCGTTGGTGGAGATGCTGACATGTTTGAAATAATGTCTGGTCTGACAAAAAAAACCAATCAATATGCTGAGCTTTTTAGGTGTGATGTGGGTCAGTTTCCTATTATGTATTTAGGTATGCCAATGAGTTTTACTTCCTTGAGAACTTCTGACTAGGATTTCCTGGAAGGCAAGTACTTCAAAAGATTTGATGCCTCTGTGGGTGGAGACATACCCTTTTTAATGTTTCTCTCGCAAATTTCTTTATACCGTATGTCTATGTGGCTGATGAATAAGAATTTTATAGAGAAGCTAGATAAGCATAGAATGAGATTCTTTTGGCAAGGGTGTAACGAGAAAAAAAGATATCACCTTGTTAGATATGTAGGTATAAAAGTAAAGGAGGGTAGGGAGTTAATGACCTCAGAAAGCAGAATGTTAGCTTGACGGTCAAATTGTGGTGGAAGCTAGAAATACCCAGAATGGTATTTGGCATGACATAGTGAAAGCTAGATATTTGAGAAATAATAAAATGGCCACGTGCAACGTAGATTTTCTGACTCGCCTTGTTGGAAGGCTATTTTGAAAGCTAAAGATTTATATATGCTTGGGAAGAGAATTCATATTTGATTCAGTGATATTGCTAGGCTTTAGAAAGATTCCCTAAATGAACAAGTTCCCTTGGGTGAAAAATTCCCCGCCTTTTTGATATTTGTACCGACCAGTATTGTACTGACAGACAAGTTAGTCGTATCAATGCGAATACCTTTTTTAGAAGAAGATTGAGTCGTGAGTTTGCCTGCCAGTGGCAAGAAGTTATAACTAATCTGCAACTCGGTGCTTAAGGTGATACTGTGTATTGGGGCCTCAATAAGAATGCTAAGTATGCGACTAAGTTCATGTATAAATAGTTAGAGAAACCTCTTAGTGGATGTAGCCACAAGTGGATTTGGGGTGCGAAGTTGCCTTCGAAAATTCAAAATTTTCTATGGCAAATGTTTCAAAATGCTGTTTTGACAAGGCAGGTCATGAAGCAAAGGAAGTGGCCTGGTAATCCTTGTTGCTCTTTTTGCAAAGATGTTGAGTCTTCTCAGCATTTTTTTTACGTGCTTGGTTACTCGTGTTTTCCGGAGAACTGTTGGGGTTGTCCTAGGTATTGATTTATGTCCTAATACTCGTTGGGAACATTATTTCCGGTGCTAAGTTTTTGCCTAGTGGGTAAAAAATTCTATATTGTTGCCCTGACGGGTACTTGGGAAATATGGAATGCTAGAAACCGAGCTTTTACCTTTGAGCACAAAATGATCAATACCCCTTTTGAGATAATCTTCTCTGCTTGCGTTTTTCCTATGTACTAGGCAGGTCTTCGGAAGGAGGGGGGCGAGAAGGTACTCTGGACCGAAGCAGAGCTTCTTCGCTCCAACACGATGAACTTAATGAGGATTTGCAAGGCGGCCCAGAGGCTATCGAAGGAGAGTGAAGTCTGCGTGACTCACTGATGTAGATTCTTTTGTAGGCTATGCTTCTACATTTGGTTTATGTAATCCGCATGTGGGCTGGCTGAAAGTTTGAGACTTCCCTATTGCGTTCTCTGGCTTGTAATAAGCCTAGTTTCTTTTGTTTCGGCGTTGTCTAGGTTTTCACCCCATAGTGTATGTTCCGATATCGGACGTATATAATAGGTTTCCTATCAGTGCGTCGAACTCGCCTTCCCTTCTTTACCGTCCCCTGTTTAAACTCCGGAACTGCTATATTTCAGTCAGTTGGATTAAAGTGCAAAGGGGGCTAACCTGGTTCAAAAAAAAAAAAGCAACCGGCCAGTGTTACATCTTTGGCCTGGTGATTGAGCTTCACCGGCTGGGAGGTTCTGCTCAAGAGAGAGATGCACGTGGGCAATAATATGTGCCGATCGAGTCCAGTCAGCTCCGAGTCAGAAGACTCTGCTAGATTTTGTGGCAGTGGTCGACGTTGGGTGGTGGGTACGTACTGGCAGGGATTCCCATCTGCCCGTGTGAAGGGGGCTCCCTCGCTGTCGCTGATGGAATCCAAGTATCCAACCGTCTCCTCCGTCCTGCAAGTTGCAGCTTGGAGCACCGGCAGCAAGTCATGGACCGACGTCGCCGTCGACTCCCTCGCCGTCGCACCGCCACCGCACCCAGGGCGCGCGCATCGCCAGAGATTTCACCGCCTCGATTGTTTTCAGGTCCTCGAAGGTTTCCGCCCCACTACTAGATCATCTTGCACCGATACTTATCTTTTCTTTTCGTTTTAACAAGAAGGAAGACTTAGACGGAAACAGCAGTGATTGTTCACGAGAGAGAGAGAGAGAGAGACGGGAACAGTATCATCAAAATCGTTAAATCTTTCTACTACATTATACCATTAGCATGTGTGCCTCTTAAGCCTCACGTGGACACGTACCATATATGTTGGCCATATGGTTGTCTATTTCCTTTTTGAACACAATACAGACGCAAGCGCTTGTATAAATGCGCATACACTCACCCCTATAAATACAAACACGCACACCCTATCCCTAAGAGCGCCTCTGAGAGGCTAAGGCGACATATCATCTTAAGATTTTACAAAGTCACCGTAGGCACCTCGTAGTCGACGGGAACGTATCCTTTCGCTAAAATCGTATCGCCGAAAATCCTAAAATAAATTCAGGATAAATACGAGTATCAAGACCTACACCCTAGTGAACTATGAATACCACTGTCCACCTAACCTTCCCAACCACAGGTTGGTTCGCTATGGTTGCCTATTCCTAGTACCACATTTGTCAACGGTGTCGGCGGCGAGAGAGTGTGTGTTAATGTGGCTCGATTCATGCCACAGTGCCTTTTCTCTCGGTGACTTCGCGCCTACTAGTAAAATGCAATAGCATGAAAAGTCTTGGGACTAGATAGGAGTAGGGAAGGGAGCAAGGTCAAAGCGATAAGGATAAAGCGCAGCTCGATGGAGTGCGTTGGTGTGCGCCGCGGAGAGTTGATGGCGTTCGCCGGCTTTCCTCGGCCCCTGCACAAGTCAAAAGCCCTCGGATCCTTTCACGTGAAAAGAAGAGAAGAAGAAGAAGAAGGAGAAAATGACTTGAAACCAGCAACTGCCCAAGCAACACCTTTATGATACACACCCCACTTACACGCGTGCTTGGCCCTCGCCGCAGCACGACCAGGCTCCGAGCTGTGATCCATGGGATACATATGGTAAAATTCAGGTCAAACATTTCTTTATGCCCCCATTTCATAAGTGGCGTAGTGCACTAGTACGTATATACTGTAGATCCCACGAAGATAGGAGGCCATGGCTATAGTTTAGTTTCGGCCTTTGCCCTTTGGGGCGCCCGAACCGGAGCGGATAGGAAATTTACTATAACAAAGCAGTTTTGCTAAGTCTCGGTCGATTGAGATTTGATTAATAACGAATAGTTTTTGTGACGGGTGTCTACTGCTTCTCGACTAGGTGCCGCTACCATATATGGCCATGTTTGATGATGTCTCGTCGTGCATATTTGTACAAGAGATAGCAACGTGCATCATCTCTTCCGCACCCAGTATAGAATTAACAATGCGCGGGCGTACATACTTTGTCAAAGGACCGGGCTTTGTATATGTTATCATCATCGATTTAGCCCTGCTTGGCTGCTTCTTATCTCCCACATTTGCTGGCGAATCTTGTGGATATGTTCTAACAGATTCTGAGTGCCTTGCCAATTGGAGCAACATATTGCCCGCTGCCGATCCCATCCCAGAATAACCTAATCGTCTGAATTAATAAGAATAAGAACCTTACGCTGAAACTAGGTCAGAGACTCCTTCGGAGGCGGCTTTCTGCATCCGATCAAGCCACGCAGGCCCAGCCAGATACCACCCTCTGAAATGTTGGCTAAAGAACGCGTTGAGTCCTCTCTGGGATACCGGAATATTAGGTGTGGACGTTGGGATCAAGCTGTCACGCACACAATGAGATTAGGAACGGCCATGGCCATGTTGGCACTTTGCTCTTGGGGATTCCTTTGCCTTCTCGCGCCGACGAGGGCCATTTTGACGGACACCCTTGTTTCAGGTCGGATTAAGAATGCCAAGTTTGATGTGTGAAGAAGGAGCTGCCCTCGCCGCCGCACATCCGTTACTCCGACAGGCCGCCGTCGCCGCCGCGGTGCAACTAGCGTGACCAAGCGTACGAGGTCACCATCCGTTACAATAGCCTCCTATAGTTTTTTAAAGGTTTCAGTTGTACGCACGAAATATCGTCTATTTTGTGTAAATTATGTCTGAAATTTAGTGAATTCCGTCACGTTTGATCAAATTTGTTTTGAAACAAAGGGGAATTGGTATCCCCCAAGTCGAAATGCATTGGCACTTGACCATCATTAATCATGCGTAACATGAATTCGTTCTACATTACGCACCGTAATTAAACTACCATCCCTAGATTGATCCAATTTTATGTGCATCAAATGAAGCAAGCAATGCAAATTGCATATGTGAAAAAGAATGTATTGGGTCTTGCTCGAGCATATTGTCAAACAACATGTGGGCATGCCTGGCGCCGACGTTGTCCGCTTCGTTTGGAGTTGTGGCGACTCGTACACAGTCTCCTCGATGGCGGCGTCTTCCAGGAAGGCATCCGGGACGCCCGACCACTGGGAGGCTGGAACAAACTCAGGCTGTGATGATGGGCTCTTCCCCGCGGTCACAACGGACGGGTCGATGGCGGTCGCCAGATCGGACGCGTCCAAGTCCATGTCCTCATCACCGTCCATCTCCACATCTGCCCTCTCCGCAACTTCCCTCTCGCGCTGTTTTCTTCGGCGCTCCATTCAGGCGATGTTCTTCGCGTTGCAACCAACCCTATGGATGGGACCCCACAAACTTCGCCGAGGCATCGTCCATGCCGATGGCAGGCGACGACATGTGCAACGGCGGGGTGAGGGCGACGACATGAACGGGGAGGAAGGGTGGCACGGGAAATTAAGGGCGGACGTGAGAGAAGGGCAGTCAATTTGGTGGTCTAGGTCAATTTGAAGCGGATTTGGCCTATCGGATCTGATGCGGCGGACGTGTCCGGGAGTCCCCATATGACCCCCATATGGGTGGCTATGTGGGCGTGGGACAACCCAACCTACAGAGCCAGTTTAAGGAGTCCGATTGAATGATAATTTGCTGTCTCTGATAATGACTTGGACGTTCCGCACGGATGCATAAGAAGGTTTCGATTGCAGATGCGCTTACATCGGCCCTCGTTACAGCACGACAAAGCCCTAGTCGCTGTACCCGTGTGCTTGGCCTCGATGTAGCACAACCAAGCTCTGAGCTGTGATCCATAGGCTGTTTATGCTAAATTTAGGTCAAACATTTGAATATGTTTTATAAGTGGCATACTAGCACTAGATCCGACGAAAGTAGGAGGCTGCTACTTGGCTTGGCTATTTTTGGCCTTTGCCTTTTGGTGCACCAGAACTCGAACCGATAGGAATTTACTCGTACTAAATCAAAACAAGCACAGTATTAATTTACTGCCGAGCATTAGTGGTCTAGTGACAGTAGCTACCCGTCCTCAGCTACGTATGCTATATATGCTGACGTCAGCATTTGTAGTTACAAGAACAGCGTGTATGTCCTCTGCTCATAGAATAATGCGCAGGCGTGCATACTTCGTCAAAGGACCGGGCATTGTGTATGTTATCATCATCATCATCATCATCATCATCAAGCCCTGCTGCTTCTTATCTCCCACATTTTGCGGCGAATCTTGTAGATATGTTCTGCGAGATTCCGAATGCCTTGCAAATTGGAGCAACATACTGCCGCTTCCAAATTAATCAAGGAGGAACCCACCGGAAGAATCTTCCAATTGACAAACGAGGTGAGAGACTTCATTCGGAGCCGGAGGCGGCTTTCTGCACCCGATCAAGCCACGCAGGCCCAGGCTAGCAGGCAGACACCACATCTAAAAGTGGCTAGAGAACGCGTTGATTCCTCTCTGGGATGGGATACGGTACCAGTATATTATGTGCGGCCGTTGGGGTCAAGCTGTCACACAACAAGTAGAGAGAAGATGAGGAACGGAGGGGTCATGGCCATGGGCACGTTGGCATTTTGTTCCTGCAGATTCCTTTGCCTTCTCGCGGCGACGAGGGCCGTTTCAAGGGACAGGCACGCCGGATTAAGGGTGCCAAGTTCGCCTTCGCAACCTCCAATCCAATGGGGGTCAGGTTGCTCAGATCCTGGTAGTACCATGTCTGAATCTGAATTTAAGATAAATTCTCAAAAAAGGATCATATGTGCATAAGTAAATAATAAAAAACACAAAAAGTCATAGCCGCATAGAATCTTCTGCGGTATTACAGAAAAATGGATGGACCGAGCTAGCAGAGCCGGGCAGGCAGCGGTCACGCGAAAGGGGCATCGGATGCTGTTCGTCAGTGGATGCAAATTGGAGAGGTTCGGAGTGAAGAGCACTCAGTCGGCCAATCAGGGAATCCCATTCAGCACTAGTGACTAATGATGCTTTCTTTTGGGTTGGGGCGGAGTCCATCTTCTGCTGTTCCGTGGACCTTTTTCTGTCTCGTCGCCTGCGCTCCTTGTTTGAGGTGGTGGAATTGAAAAACAGGAGATTCCTCAGCCTTCTGACGTCCATAGTGCTCACCTTTTGTTTGCAACTACTAGCTTTAGTTAGAACCCAACGTTCTGTCATCGTAGATAAGGTAAATATTAGGGGGAACATGCTGGTTTGGTCATGTGGATTCTGTCTTAGCCGGAGGTTGCCCACTCTTTTTTTTTTAAAAGAAAAGAGGGGTAATATCCAGCCTCTGCATCCAAAGATACACATACCCAGTAGTACTATTTAAGAAACAAAATTCAACAGCCAAATAAGTTTGACTCGGAAAATAAAATCCGAGGCCGCCCTCACTTCAGGGGATCCACCAGGCAACCACTAATCCTATGATAGTAAAAGATAGAAACAAACCAAAAGTACACGGCTCTAAGGCTAAGCCTTCAAGAAGGAAACAACACAACGGGTGCTGGTGGTGACAAGTCTAACCATATGCCGGTCTTGGAATTTTTATCTCCAAAGCAGAGCTTCGGTCCACCTCCTTGAGCAAAGACACGACGCATGCGCACGTTGATATAGGCTGATCAAAGTTTTTTTTGTTTAATGGGTGATTATGCACAAAATCATACACGTAACAAAATATAAAACATGAAATGTGGGCACACAAACTATATAAAATTACAAAGTATACATAATTTGGTCATGCAATGTTCTTATATCATGAGTTCTTATGTTGTCTCGTGTAGAAAAATTCCTTTCTCTCTAATTTCCACTTATTTCTTTTGAGGAGTAAAAACATATAAGAAATTATTTTGTTTGGAATTTGTAGAGACTAGTATGGCAAGCCACTTATTTCTTTTGAGGAGTAAAAACATATAAGAAATTATTTTGTTTGGAATTTGTAGAGACTAGTATGGCAAGCCACTTATTTCTTTTGAGGAGTAAAAACATATAAGAAATTATTTTGTTTGGAATTTGTAGACACTAGTATGGCAAGCCACTTTTTTCGAAATAGACTTCAATCTATTATGAAGGTTCATCAAAAGTATAAATCATCTCAAACATAATAAAAATCACATCAAGATCTTTGGACCACCAAATGACCATTGCCACCGCCAAAACAAGTTGTCCACGCGCCATTGTCATTGCTCGCATAATAGAGCCAACTTGATCTTGTCGATAACAGTCGGGAAGTCCTCGTGCACATGTGTCAGGACCCCGACTCGATGTCACATCGATCTAGCCGGTAACACCTCATATCACTTTGCGGCCTCACGCACGGTATCCCCACGGGTGTCGCCTTACCTTTGCCCGGGACCGTTTGCGCCTTTTGGCTCACGTATATGATAGTGTCGCTAGCATCCATATGATAAGGAGCCCGGGCTGACATGACTAGTCGTAAACCCAAAGTGGCACAGACTTACAGGGACAGGCATCCATGACCCAGCTTCGAACGTGTCGGTCATCAGCAAGTGGGTCCGGGCTGTAGCACTGGGCTAGCAGGACTCCGGTAAACCGGGCTGTAGCGGGCTAACAGGACTCCGGTACTCAAAGCGTGACATTTCCCCGAAGGGACAGACACAGAAACGAAGAAGGACACATGCCGGCCAGCCTAAGTGTTCCAGAGCAGTAGCAAGCTACCATGGCTCAGCGGTAACACTAGGAGACATTTCCCGGTAAGAGAGGCTACTAAAGATAAACAACTAGATAGTCAGATCCCACACATACCAAGCATTTCAATCATACACACAATATGCTCGATATGTGCAAATACAACGAAGCATCACAACATGACTCTACAACACAAGTACTTTATTTAAGGCTCAGGGAGCCATACATAACATACACAAAGGTACGGGTCTCACGACCCAACACTCAAGTCATACAGTCATACAAACCAGCAGCGGAAGTAACTTGTCTGAGTACAGACAACTAGTAAAATAAAAGAGGCTTGGAAAGCCTAGCTATACTACGTTGTCCTTCACAAGCTCAGGGTCACCACCTGGGCCTTTAGCCTACTCGTTGATGTCAACGTCTACATAGAACCCATCAGAAGGGGTTGCAGTGTCTTCTGAAAAATGTAAATTATAGCAACATGAGTACAAAGGTACTCAGCAAGACTTACATCAGATCCTACATACATGCATATTATCAAGAAGGGTTGGTGGAGTTATTGCAGCAAGCCAGCTTTGACTCTTGGCTAGACTATCCTACGATACTTCAACTTGAAATGGTTTTGCGCACACGAGTCCACTACTCACCACTTCAATACACTACCGAGGATCCGCCTCCGTCTTCCTACGGAAGAGCCATCCTCGGCACTCACACTTATCTTGAGGCTTTTAGTAGTTTCCATTTACTTGTCTATGAACTGTATAGGCAACCAAGTAGTCCTTTACCGCGGACGCGGCTATTCGAATAGATCATGTTAACCCTGCAGGGGTGTACTTCTTCATACATGTTTCCACCACTTAGCGTCTGCACACGACATGTGCTCGGCAGACTTCAAGCGAAAGCCGGCGTGGGTGTAGACCACGACCTACCTAAACACTTAAGCCTCTAGTCCAGGTTTATCGCCTATTCAGGTTCCATCCGCAGGGAGTCCGGCCGAGGTTTCCCATACGGCCCCGAACGATGTGAACAGGGTTCCCGAGATACCTAACGGGTATTCGGTACACCCGGCCACGTACCTACCGCATCACAGCCCACCCCTATGGTCAGCGCTGTCCACGGCCTCCAGTAGGCTACAAACACCAGAAACTACTTGCAACTCCTGGACGGAGAACTAGGGTGAATAAGAAGTCGAGAGGGTCCATTGGTTTCGGGCCCAATGCATGGTAGTAGCTGATTCTTAAATCACACATACAGATCTCAGTGCTTAAGGTCGGCTTCAATGAAACAACCCACCATGTACTCCTACATGGCCTCTCATCGATACCTTTACCAAATCGTGTTCACCACACCACTCTTATTACCGACATAATCATTTCACTCTAGCCCATCACCCAGATGAACCAGACCTGACACGACTCTAAGCATAGCAGGCATAGCAAGGTAGGAACAACACATACATATGGCTCAATCAACTCCTACACATGCTAGTGGGTTTCATCTAGTTACTGTGGCAATGACAGGTCATGCAGAGGAAATGGGTTCAACTACCGTAGCACACAGCAGTTTGAAACGCGTTGTCTTAATGCAGTAAAAGAGAGCAGGAGCGAGAACATGGGATTGTATCAATATGATCAAATGGTTGGTTGCTTGCCTGATGGTTCGATACACTGATACGGTTCTTCGTTAGGGTAATCACGGTACTCCTCGGAGGTAGAACCTGTCGCAAAGGACACCGATACCCAACCATCACCAAACAATGTGCAACAATATGATGCATGCATGAAACATGGCAATATGAGTGTGTTGGGCTAATGCAACTAAAACCAGAAGGGTTTGAACAAATTTGAATCAAAGATTCAAATTTCAAACTCAAACATGGCCCTTTAAGGTGCTTTTCCTTGTTCTGTTAAAAACATCAATTTAACTTATTTGATCATGCATGAAAATAGTACAGATGGATAGATTGGATTTTTCTGATCATTTTTCATATATAATTTGTCTGATTTGGAGTTACAGAATAAAAGTTATGAATTTTTGAAGTTTAAATAATATTCTGGAATTTCCTGATTTAAATTAAATCCAGAAATATATATATTGCGCCAGCATGACGTCAGCATGACGTCAGTGGTCAACTGCGGCTGGCTGGGGTCAAACCTGACGTGTGGGGTCCACACGTCAGTGACAGGGGGGGTTTAACAGGGTTAATTTAATCCTAATTAGGAATTAGTGGCGCTGGGGCCCACTGGTCAGTGTCAGGGGGGTTAACTAACAGTGATTAACACTAATCTGACCACCTGGCCGACGGGGCCCATGCGTCAGTGACCCTGGGGGGGTCAAACCCCAGGTCGGACAAGTCAAACCCACCGGCGACATGACGCCGGCGAGGCCCGAGACGGCGGCGCGATTCAGAAACGCGCTACAGGGCACGGGCGAGGCTGTGCTTGGGCTCGTTGGAGAGCCCTTGCTCCCGCGCGTCGAACGGTGGTGGTGGCCGTGCCTGAGGTGGCCGGTACCGACGACGGCGAGCTCGCGAGCGGCGACCGGAGTTCGGCCAACGGCGGGTTAGGCGATGCAGGGCGCTAGAGGAGGCGTTGGTGCGTGCTACGTGCTCCTGGTGAGGTGTGGAGCACGATGGTGTGCTCGGCTTCGAGCTACAACGGCTCCAGCCACGGCGGCGACGAGGCACGGCGGCGGCGAGCTTCGGAGCTCAAGGGGGCGGCAGCTACAGGATGCTAGGGACGACGGGGCAAGGGGGAATCGGGTCAGTGGCTCACCGCGGAGCTGCAGGGATGGTTAGCGGGCTCGGGGACGTCCGGTAGCTCTCGATTCGACGGCGACGATCTCCGGTGGCCGAGGAGGGGAACGGCGACGTGGGCGGCGATGCAGGGCTTCCCGAGGGGCTTGGCTTGGTGGGGAGGAAGAGGGGGTCGAGGCGGAGCTCCTGAGCTCAGCAGAGGGGCGAGGGGTGGCCGGTGACGGCTGCTATGGCGAACGGCGGCGATGGTGGTGTTCGGCCATGTGAGAGAGAGAGCGAGGGAGAGGAGGGAAGAACCGAGGGAGAGTGAGAGAGAGCAGGGGAGGGCGTGGCGTCGTCCGGGGCATCGAGACGAGGAGGGGAGGGGCAGGCAGGCAGGCGAGCAGGTGGCGTGGCGCGGTGGCGCGCGCGCGCGCCGGCCACACTCCCCTCCCTCTGTCGAGGACGAAGACGACAGAGGAGGGAGGCGGGCTGGGCCGCCTGCTGGCTGGGCCGGCCAGCTGGCTGGGCTGCACAGGGAGGAGCCCAGGTAAGGTTCTCCCTTTTATTTATTTCTGTTTTCTAATTTCTGACATTTGTTTTGATTTAAATAAAATATTAAATCCTTTTATAACCTTATGCCAATTTTTGCAGGAGCTAGATATATTATTCCAGAGCTCCCCAACAGATGACATAATTTTTGGACATATATCAATATATATATAACTAATATATTTCCAATGCAAATATTTATGCATTAATTCCAAATGCCCAAAATAAATACTTATGAGCTCTTAAAAATATTGATTTGATTTTTATCTCTGTCCAATATTTTCAGAGAGCAACATGAGCATTTTCTTGGACCTTTTTGGAGAAATTTTTATTTGGATCATTTTCAAAAAAATGATTCTGAGGGTTCCACAAATCCCCATTTCAAATTAAATGGAATTTAAACATGATGCACACACTCTGATGCATGATTAGCTAGGGTGTGACAACTCACCCCCACTCAAAAGAATCTCGTCCCGAGATTTGGGTTCCTCCGGGAAGAAGGCGGGATACTCAAGTCGAAGACGATCTTCCCTTTCCCAAGTTGCTTCATCCTCAGAATGGTGCGACCATTGAACTTTGAGAAACTTGATATTATGACGTCGGGTGGTACGTTCGGCCTGATCGAGGATACGAATGGGGTACTCTCGATATGTAAGATTATCTTGGAGATCAAGCGTTTCGTGGTCCACTCCACGGATAGGATCCGAGAAGCAACGCCTGAGTTGAGAAACGTGGAAGACATCGTGGACTCTGGAGAGGTGCGGAGGTAGTTCCAACTGGTAGGCAACTTCTCCTCGTTTGGCGAGAATGCGAAAAGGTCCAATGTAACGAGGAGCCAATTTGCCTTTGATACCGAAACGATGGGTTCCCTTCAGAGGGGTGACCCGAAGATAAGCCTTCTCGTCAATCTCGAAAGTCATAGCCTTATGTTTTCGGTCATATTGACTCTTTTGACGAGATTGGGCTGGTTTCAACTTTTCACGAACGATGCGAACTTGTTCTTCTGCTTCCTGAATCATATCCGGGCCAAAGAATTGTCTTTCCCCGGTTTCTGACCAGTTAAGGGGTGTTCGACACCGTCGTCCATAGAGAACTTCAAAAGGGGCTTTACCCAGGCTAGATTGATAGCTGTTGTTGTAAGCGAATTCGGCAAATGGAAGGCACTTCTCCCAGTCCATTCCGAATGAGATAACAGAGGCTCGAAGCATGTCTTCTAGAATTTGGTTGACGCGTTCCACTTGACCACTCGACTGAGGGTGGAAAGCGGTGCTGAAGGAGAGACGGGTTCCCATAGCATTTTGGAAACTTACCCAAAATCGAGAGGTGAAAAGACTTCCTCGATCCGAGTTAATTTCCAAAGGAACACCATGAAGAGACACTATACGGGAGATGTATAAGTCTGCCAGCTGACTAGCGGTTATACTCTCACGAACAGGTAGGAAATGGGCTACTTTGGAAAGACGATCGACAACGACGAAGATAGCATTATTCCCTCTCTTGGTCCTGGGAAAGCCGGTAATGAAATCCATACCAATTTTATCCCATTTCCATTCAGGAATAGCTAAGGGTTGAAGGGTGCCAGCAGGCCGTTGGTGCTCTGCTTTTACACGACGACAGACGTCGCACTTAGCAATATACTAAGCAATTTCTCTCTTCATCCTAGTCCACCAGAACCTCTGGCGTAGGTCCTGATACATCTTAGTACTACCGGGATGAATGGTGAGAGGAGATTCATGAGCCTCCTTAAGGATCAACTGCCGTAGATGCTGGTTCTTGGGAACCACTAGACGGTTCTCAAAGTACACAACACCATGATCATTTGTGGAGAAACAACTAGCACCTCCGCTAGCAATGTTCTCTCTGATTTTAGATATTCCCTTATCTCGCTTTTGGGCAGCGATGATTTGATCCGTAAGAGTAGGTTTTGCTACCAAGGTGGAAAGAAAACCTTGAGGTACAATGTGAAGGTTAAGCTTCCGAAATTCCTCATGGAGAAGCGGTTGACTTTGTTGTAACATCAGGTTGTTACAATAAGATTTACGACTTAGTGCATCAGCCATGACGTTGGCTTTCCCTGGGGTGTAGGTTATTCCTAAGTCGAAGTCTGTGATCAACTCAACCCAACGTCTTTGCCTGAGATTCAGATCCGGTTGGGTGAAAATGTACTTCAGACTTTGGTGATCAGTGAATATTTCGCAACGGTTACCGAGGAGGTAATGTCGCCAGGTTTTAAGTGCATAGACTACGGCTGCAAGTTCTAGATCATGAGTAGGATAATTCTCCTCATGTGGGTGCAATTGCCGTGAAGCGTAGGCAATTACGTGTCGATCTTGCATGAGAATGCAACCTAGTCCTTGTCGCGAGGCGTCGCAGTAGATAACAAAGTCCTTGGAGAAGTCTGGCGGTACCAGTACGGGAGCAGAAGTCAGGCGTCTTTTCAATTCCTGAAAGCTGTGCTCACATTGTGGAGTCCATTCGAACTTCTTATCTTTCTTGAGGAGTTCGGTTAGAGGTTTGGTAACTTTGGAGAAGTTCTCGACAAAGCGACGACAATAGCTCGCTAAGCCCAGAAAACTCCGAACTTGCTTGACCGATTCAGGTGGAGTCCAATTAAGGACGGCTTGAACTCGCTCAGGGTTAACAGCAATACCTTTACCAGATATTACATGACCCAGATAGGTCACTTCTGACAACCAGAATTCACATTTAGAAAATTTGGCATAAAGGCGATGCTCTCGAAGTTTCTTCAACACTAGCCTTAAATGTTCGGCATGTTCTTCCTCGTTCTTGGAGTAGATGAGTATATCATCGAGATAAACTACGACGAATTTATCCAAATACTCCATGAAGATTGAGTTCATTAACCGAGAAAAAGTGGCTGGAGCGTTGGTTAAACCGAAGGACATGACGGTGTACTCGTATTGGCCATAACGAGTAACAAAGGCCGTTTTAGGAATGTCCCCGTTTCTGATTTTGATTTGATGGTAGCCCAACCTCAAATCCATCTTGGAGAAGACTGAGGATCCAGCGAGCTGATCATACAGGTCGTTGATCCTAGGGAGCGGATATTTGTTCTTGATCGTGACCAAATTGACAGGTCGGTAATCTACAACCATCCGGTCCGTACCATCCTTCTTCTTGACGAATAGGACGGGGCAAGCCCACGGAGATGAACCAGGGCGGATGAAACCCTTTTTCAAGGACTCATCGAGTTGTTTCTTAAGCTCGACTAGTTCTAGTGGTGCCATCTTATAAGGTCTTCTAGCAATCGGAACGGTTCCTGGGACGAGGTCTATTACGAACTCAACATCCCTGTCAGGTGGAACACCTGGCAATTCCTCTGGGAAGACATCCGGAAAGTCACGGACTACCGGAACGTCCTCAAGGTCTGGCAAAGGGCTGGCGTTAAGAGAATATAATTGTCGCTTGGCTAATCGGGTCAAGACATTGACTATCTTGCCCGAAGGGTGAATGAGTTGAACAGTCCTAGAGAAGCAATCAATTTTGGCATGATGAGCTGACATCCAGTCCATACCCAGAATGATATTAATATCTGAAGATTTAAGGGCTATCAAAGACGCAAGAAAAACAAGTCTGTCGACTTGGATTTCATTTCCATAACTTACCCTAGAGGTCTGCCATCTAGAACCAGGAGTAGAAATTTCCATAGTGGATGGCATGTCACAAAATGCGGTGTTATGCAAACGAGCATAGTTTTCAGATATAAAAGAATGGGAGGCTCCTGTATCGAAAAGAACAGATGCCGGGTGGCAATTAACAAGAAGCGTACCGAGAACGACGTTGGGATCCTCTTGAGCTTCTTCGGCAGAGATACAGTTGACATGGCCACGTGAGGCGGTGACCGGCTTGGTGTGGAACACTTTCCCTGTCGGCTTGCCACGGCCAACAGCTTTAGCAGACTGGTTGGGGTTGGTCTGGGGACACTCACGCATATAGTGGCCAGATTCCCCACACTTGAAACAAGTCACGGAACTGGTACGTGGAGGAGCATTGTTAGTTGGACCCCCATAGGGCTTGGCTGGTGCAGACTGTTGAACGGGGCGAGGCGCCTGGAAAGATGGCCTCGGTGTGAACCTGGGTGGCAGGGCGGTGTTGGGCACCCACACGCGGCGCTTCTGAGGACCAGCACCGGATGAGGAACCCATGTCGCGGCCATGCTTGCGTGTTGCATCATAGTCAGTCTGACCAGTTTCAGCACTGATGGCTTTGTTAACAAGTTTCTGAAAAGATGTGCACTCATGCAGATGGAGGTCGCGGCGAAGCTCGGGACTAAGGCCCTTACGGAACCTTGCTTGCTTCTTGGCGTCAGTAGAAACTTCCTCGGTTGCATATCGTGCGAGGTTACCAAACTCCCTGCTGTAAGCATCCACAGAAAGTCGGCCTTGGGTGAAATTGCAAAATTCCTCACGTTTACGGTCCATGAGACCCTCCGGAATGTGATGTTCACGGAAAGCCTCGCTGAATTCAGCCCAAGTAGTGACATGGCTCGCTGGGCGCATAGCTCCATAATTCTCCCACCATAGACTGGCGGGGCCTTCAAGATGATATGCAGCAAAGGTGACCTTGTCAGCCTCCGCTACCAGCGCGGAACGCAGTTTGTGAGTGATACTGCGAAGCCAGTCATCAGCGTCGAGAGGCTCGACGGAGTGGTGGAACGTGGGTGGATGTAATTTGATAAAATCACTGATTGACACCACGTTAGTCCTCTGATGGTGTGCCGTGTTCTGTTCAATACGCTCCAACAAACGGTTGGTCTCCCGCTTGTTTCTCTCAGCTTCCATCATAACCTCGGCTAGGGAAGGAGGATGAGGAAGATTTGCATCCCTGACTTCACTGCCTTCGGCCTGCTCTTGAGGAGCAGGGTTAGTGCGCGTGTTGACCATCCTAGGTAAACAAGACAATGATTTAGTCAGGATGATAAAATTCCGACATAGGATACAAAATGTAAGGAATAACTCGGAATGCAAGATGATCATCCGTATGACGTGGTAGATACAGAAACTGCTTCTTTTATTCCATCGTCATACACACCATACAGGGTTTAGTACAAGACCAAACAAAGTACTATTACGGTGAAAAGAGGATTACATCTCATCGGAGGCATCCCAAGCTCC
Organism: Triticum dicoccoides; assembly: GCF_002162155.2. NCBI lineage: Eukaryota > Viridiplantae > Streptophyta > Magnoliopsida > Poales > Poaceae > Triticum > Triticum dicoccoides. The sequence continues at coordinate 601,365,571 of NC_041388.1, forward strand.
TATACATTATTTTTCTACACCTCCGGAAAGAGTACAAACTAGGTCATATCCCACGAGTCACGCGGGACGATAGACGACACAGCTAACACAAACTAGTGATACTACCACTAACTCAGACCGATCCGTAGTAGTCCTCGTAGAAGTAACCTCCATAGCCTGGAAGCTCAACATGATCATCCGGAAACAGACGATCTCGCGAAGCTTGTGGACCATAGGGGCTAGGATGAGGCCTTGGACCAACAGACGGTGGCCTGCGGGGACCGCGAGGTGGGGTGATGCCTCCTACATCACGCCAACCCATCACGTCTGGCAGAGCAGATCTCATAGGATAGAGATCGCGCATATCCGAATATCCAGCTTGCACCGCCGGTGCGAACCGAGTCAAAGTGGCCCAGTGGTCAGCACGGGTATTGAAGAGCTCTAACCTCAAGGCCCGATTTTCACGGTCCTTATCCTCGAGCATCTCAGCAGTGGTGCGAGTCCGTGAATCCTCCTGGGTGGGGTCAGCATAGATAGCTTGGAGATACCCTTGTGCTCCCGGAAGTGATCCTGGCATATACCGGAAATCAGAGTCCCGAAATAGACCAGATCTGACTCGCATAATGGTCATCATAGAGTAGGCGGCGTCCTGCACATCCATCTCAATAGTAACCCCGAGTCCATAGGAGCAGTGAAGGGGCTCGGTGGATCCAGGATAAGATGGAAATATCCTGACAGTGCAGAGATACTGGCTTTGATTAAAGTCCCGAAATTGCTCTTCGACAGTGTACTCAGGATACCAGCGGTATCCAGCCTCAGTCATTACCCTGACCAACTTGGCAGTATGGCCGGGTACATCTAGGCATCGAGTCAGGCGAACCACTTGATTGAGGTCGCGAGTGGCCATCTGAAAGCACAATCATAATGCAAAGGCATTAGAATTTCTAGCAAAATTTCGGCAGCATAACAGCTGTAAATGCTCAAGAAGGATTTTGAGACATTTGACAAAGGATTTCATACACATACAACATCATCATATCAAATTCTGAGTCCATCCTAGCAACATAATATGGTAGAAGAACTGAACTAGGCTTGTATCCATCATACCTATAAGGTACTACTGATTAGTAACACGTGATCCTGATAGAGAGAATAGATCCTAATTCCTTAACCCCCGGTGGAAGAATGGACTGACTCAGATCAGAATGTCATAAGATAAAGGAGTAAAAAGAGCCTTGCGTTCCAACCCACAAACAATTCCCCTACATATAACTAAATAATTTCTAGACTCAACATCGACCAGTTTGGCTTGGAGAACCTACAGGCAGTCCGACTCTGATGCCAACGCTGTCAGGACTCCGACTCGATGTCACATCGATCTAGCCGGTAACACCTCATATCACTTTGCGGCCTCACGCATGGTATCCCCACGGGTGTCGCCTTACCTTTGCCCGGGACCGTTTGCGCCTTTTGGCTCACGTATATGATAGTGTCGCTAGCATCCATATGATAAGGAGCCCGGGCTGACATGACTAGTCGTAAACCCAAAGTGGCACAGACTTACAGGGACAGGCATCCATGACCCAGCTTCGAACGTGTCGGTCATCAGCAAGTGGGTCCGGGCTGTAGCACTGGGCTAGCAGGACTCCGGTAAACCGGGCTGTAGCGGGCTAACAGGACTCCGGTACTCAAAGCGTGACATTTCCCCGAAGGGACAGACACAGGAACGAAGAAGGACACATGCCGGCCAGCCTAAGTGTTCCAGAGCAGTAGCAAGCTACCATGGCTCAGCGGTAACACTAGGAGACATTTCCCGGTAAGAGAGGCTACTAAAGATAAACAACTAGATAGTCAGATCCCACACATACCAAGCATTTCAATCATACACACAATATGCTCGATATGTGCAAATACAACGAAGCATCACAACATGACTCTACGACACAAGTACTTTATTTAAGGCTCAGGGAGCCATACATAACATACACAAAGGTACGGGTCTCACGACCCAACACTCAAGTCATACAGTCATACAAACCAGCAACGGAAGTAACTTGTCTGAGTACAGACAACTAGTAAAATAAAAGAGGCTTGGAAAGCCTAGCTATACTACGTGGTCCTTCACAAGCTCAGGGTCACCACCTGGGCCTTTAGCCTACTCGTTGATGTCAACGTCTACATAGAACCCATCAGAAGGGGTTGCAGCGTCTTCTGAAAAATGTAAATTATAGCAACATGAGTACAAAGGTACTCAGCAAGACTTACATCAGATCCTACATACATGCATATTATCAAGAAGGGTTGGTGGAGTTATTGCAGCAAGCCAGCTTTGACTCTTGGCTAGACTATCCTACGATACTTCAACTTGAAATGGTTTTGCGCACACGAGTCCACTACTCACCACTTCAATACACTACCGAGGATCCGCCTCCGTCTTCCTACGGAAGAGCCATCCTCGGCACTCACACTTATCTTGAGGCTTTTAGTAGTTTCCATTTACTTGTCTATGAACTGTATAGGCAACCAAGTAGTCCTTTACCGCGAACGCGGCTATTCGAATAGATCATGTTAACCCTGCAGGGGTGTACTTCTTCATACATGTTTCCACCACTTAGCGTCTGCACACGACATGTGCTCGGCAGACTTCAAGCGAAAGCCGACGTGGGTGTAGACCACGACCTACCTAAACACTTAAGCCTCTAGTCCAGGTTTATCGCCTATCCAGGTTCCATCCGCAGGGAGTCCGGCCGAGGTTTCCCATACGGCCCCGAACGATGTGAACAGGGTTCCCGAGATACCTAACGGGTATTCGGTACACCCGGCCACGTACCTACCGCATCACAGCCCACCCCTATGGTCAGCGCTGTCCACGGCCTCCAGTAGACTACAAACACCAGAAACTACTTGCAACTCCTGGACAAAGAGCTAGGGTGAATAAGAAGTCGAGCGGGGTCATATTTCAGGGCCCAATGCATGGTAGTAGCTGTATCTTAAATCACACATACAGATCTCAGTGCTTAAGGTCGGCTTCAATGAAACAACCCACCATGTACTCCTACATGGCCTCTCATCGATACCTTTACCAAATCGTGTTCACCACACCACTCTTATTACCGACATAATCATTTCACTCTAGCCCATCACCCAGATGAACCAGACCTGACACGACTCTAAGCATAGCAGGCATAGCAAGGTAGGAACAACACATACATATGGCTCAATCAACTCCTACACATGCTAGTGGGTTTCATCTAGTTACTGTGGCAATGACAGGTCATGCAGAGGAAATGGGTTCAACTACCGTAGCACACAGCAGTTTGAAACGCGTTGTCTTAATGCAGTAAAAGAGAGCAGGAGCGAGAACATGGGATTGTATCGATATGATCAAATGGTTGGTTGCTTGCCTGATGGTTCGATGCACTGATACGGTTCTTCGTTAGGGTAATCACGGTACTCCTTGGAGGCAGAACCTGTCGCAAAGGACACCGATACCCAACCATCACCAAACAATGTGCAACAATATGATGCATGCATGAAACATGGCAATATGAGTGTGTTGGGCTAATGCAACTAAAACCAGAAGGGTTTGAACAAATTTGAATCAAAGATTCAAATTTCAAACTCAAACATGGCCCTTTAAGGTGCTTTTCCTTGTTCTGTTAAAAACATCAATTTAACTTGTTTGATCATGCATGAAAATAGTACAGATGGATAGATTGGATTTTTCTGATCATTTTTCATATATAATTTGTCTGATTTGGAGTTACAGAATAAAAGTTATGAATTTTTGAAGTTTAAATAATATTCTGGAATTTCCTGATTTAAATTAAATCCAGAAATATATATATTGCGCCAGCATGACGTCAGCATGACGTCAGTGGTCAACTGCGGCTGGCTGGGGTCAAACCTGACGTGTGGGGTCCACACGTCAGTGACAGGGGGGTTTAACAGGGTTAATTTAATCCTAATTAGGAATTAGTGGCGCTGGGGCCCACTGGTCAGTGTCAGGGGGGTTAACTAACAGTGATTAGCACTAATCTGACCACCTGGCCGACGGGGCCCACGCGTCAGTGACCCTGGGGGGGTCAAACCCCAGGTCGGACAAGTCAAACCCACCGGCGACATGACGCCGGCGAGGCCCGAGACGGCGGCGCGATTCGGAAACGCGCTACAGGGCACGGGCGAGGCTGTGCTTGGGCTCGTTGGAGAGCCCTTGCTCCCGCGCGTCGAACGGTGGTGGTGGCCGTGCCTGAGGTGGCCGGTACCGACGACGGCGAGCTCGCGAGCGGCGGCCGGAGTTCGGCCAACGGCGGGTTAGGCGATGCAGGGCGCTAGAGGAGGCGTTGGTGCGTGCTACGTGCTCCTGGTGAGGTGTGGAGCACGATGGTGTGCTCGGCTTCGAGCTACAACGGCTCCAGCCACGGCGGCGACGAGGCACGGCGGCGGCGAGCTTCGGAGCTCAAGGGGGCGGCAGCTACAGGATGCTAGGGACGACGGGGCAAGGGGGAATCGGGTCAGTGGCTCACCGCGGAGCTGCAGGGATGGTTAGCGGGCTCGGGGACGTCCGGTAGCTCTCGATTCGACGGCGACGATCTCCGGTGGCCGAGGAGGGGAACGGCGATGTGGGCGGCGATGCAGGGCTTCCCGAGGGGCTTGGCTTGGTGGGGAGGAAGAGGGGGTCGAGGCGGAGCTCCTGAGCTCAGCAGAGGGGCGAGGGGTGGCCGGTGACGGCTGCTATGGCGAACGACGGCGATGGTGGTGTTCGGCCATGTGAGAGAGAGAGCGAGGGAGAGGAGGGAAGAACCGAGGGAGAGTGAGAGAGAGCAGGGGAGGGCGTGGCGTCGTCCGGGGCATCGAGACGAGGAGGGGAGGGGCAGGCAGGCAGGCGAGCAGGTGGCGTGGCGCGGTGGCGCGCGCGCGCGCCGGCCACACTCCCCTCCCTCTGTCGAGGACGAAGACGACAGAGGAGGGAGGCGGGCTGGGCCGCCTGCTGGCTGGGCCGGCCAGCTGGCTGGGCTGCACAGGGAGGAGCCCAGGTAAGGTTCTCCCTTTTATTTATTTCTGTTTTCTAATTTCTGACATTTGTTTTGATTTAAATAAAATATTAAATCCTTTTATAACCTTATGCCAATTTTTGCAGGAGCTAGATATATTATTCCAGAGCTCCCCAACAGATGACATAATTTTTGGACATATATCAATATATATATAACTAATATATTTCCAATGCAAATATTTATGCATTAATTCCAAATGCCCAAAATAAATACTTATGAGCTCTTAAAAATATTGATTTGATTTTTATCTCTGTCCAATATTTTCAGAGAGCAACATGAGCATTTTCTTGGACCTTTTTGGAGAAATTTTTATTTGGATCATTTTCAAAAAAATGATTCTGAGGGTTCCACAAATCCCCATTTCAAATTAAATGGAATTTAAACATGATGCACACACTCTGATGCATGACTAGCTAGGGTGTGACAACATGCCCCAAAGGACCAGCTCCCTGGAGCCACAATCATCGCTGTTGAACCCTTAAATTCATCTGAAGAACCTGGCCCAAATCTCACTGTTGCGTATGCACAACGAGAAACCCTAACATCGCCGCCGCGAGTAGCTAGAACGAATCGATATTGAAGTTCGGTCTAACTTTTCCCAATGGACAAACTTGAGGAGGATCTGCTCAGTGGCGGAGCTAGCGACATATGGCTGAGGGGGCAAATGACCAAATATATTTTTTAAAGGGGTCAAAAACTACATTTCTCTCAATTAATGGCACCCAAATACAGAGCTTCTTCACAAAAAGTCCAAGAGCTGG
>NC_041388.1:601371594-601415462 GCF_002162155.2 Triticum dicoccoides
ATGGCACCTGCAGTAATACACATAGCTCCGCCAGTGGATCTGATCCCCGAAAAACTGACTCGAAGAAGAAGCACCGGCATCGTCTGAGCGACGCCCATGCGAACACTAAAAACCCTAACCTATCTACTAGCTAGAGCCAAGGCACCATTATTCCCCTCCCCATGACCTGTCGTCGGAGCGACCAACGGAGGGGAGAGGAAATCCATGTCTCGTCGACGAGATTGGCGGAAGGAAGGATTTGCTATAGTCACCTTGCGAGAGGGAGGAGAAAGAAGTAGTTTCTAGCAAGCCGCTTTATGGTTTGGCCCATTTTTCTCACTGATTAATTTGTCAGTCCTAGTACTTTTGGATGTAATTAATATTATTTCTTGAATCTTTTGCCAATTAATAAAAACGAAAACCCTATTCACTGTGCATCTAAAATGTTAGTGCCGGTCTTCAAAATAGAGACCATGCAAAAAGTCAGTTTATACATTTCTTGTCAGAAATAGAAAGACTCTGGCCTCTGCTCATCGTGATGCACACTATCAAATTTATTAAATGGAATAAAAGTAACCCACAAAATTCATGGTGCTAACAAAGGGTAAACTAAAAAAAAGATCACAACCAGTCGGGTAACAATATTACATGACTTAATCATGTGATCTGTTAGTGTCATGCTAGCCAAACCGACTGAAAAAGTGTGTGCAATAAACAAGCACGGTGTGTAAATACACATACACAACCACAAAAAATATACACAAGTACAATTATTCACTTATTATGAAACTTCCCATTTTCTTTTGTTGAAGCACCACCGTTAGTCTAACTCGTACGATTTTTTTTTAACACAACACAACCAAAGCCGCTCTCGCTCACATATACGAGCGTACACTCATCCCTATGAACGTATGCACGCATGTCGTATCCCTATGTGCATCTTCGAGAGACCGAGCCGGCATAACATCTCGAGATTTTATAAAATCATCACAGACACCTCGCAGTCGATGAGAAGCAGAGCGGAGCTACGTTGGGGCAAAACCCGGCCGTGGCCCGCCCAAGATAGCACCAAATAGTGAAGATTGAGGGGTCATTAATAGGAAAGTTATTAAAGGTCAGCTTTAAGAGCAATGCTACACTTACATGCAGATTTTCACGGAATAAAGGTTACGGACATGCATGACCTTATTAGATTGGGGGAGGGGCCATAGGCCTAAAATTCAGGGGACGGGGATGGATTAGAAGCCGCCACATCAATCCGTAGGGCAGGTTCCGTGAAACTCATCCGTAAGTGGAGTAATTTCGCAGCTTTAATATAACCCTCGTGTGAAACTTTTACTACGTAGTAGTACGTCCGAAACTGTTCCCGGCCACACAAATGAACCGTGACAAAACTTCCATACGGTTGGAAATATCATGCAATCCACATTTCTACGGCTTGGATAATTGAGGGGCCAGGGGCACGGTACGACGGATTCTCGACGGCCCGTGCCTGTCTCCATCGTATCATCACGAGGCCTCGAGGGGGAGACATCGCCATTATTCAGGCTCGGGCAGGCAGACGACAATATAATCTCGCGACTGGGAGATAAGCTACGGCAGCCGATACGAGATCAGGTTGTCTGGTCATGGGCCAATCGTGCCGAACTTGTCCACTAGATAAAGCGTCCAACAATCCAACATACGGAGGTCCTATCTCCAACAACAAACAACAACAAAGCCTTTAGTCCCAAACAAGTTGGGGTAGACTAGAGATGAAACCCATAAAATCTCGCAACCAACTCATGGCTCTGGCACATGGATAGCAAGCTTCCACGCATTCCTGTCCATAGCTAGCTCTTTGTCGATACTCCAATCCTTCAGGTCTCTCTTAACGGACTCCTCCCATGTTAAAATCGGTCGACCCCGCCCTCTCTTGACATTCTCCGCACGCTTTAGCCGTCCGCTATGCACTGGAGCTTCTGAAGGCCTGCGCTGAATATGCCCAAACCATCTCAAACGATATTGGACAAGCTTCTCCTCAATTGGTGCTACCCCAACTCTATCTCGTATATCATCATTCCGGACTCGATCCTTTCTCGTGTGGCCACACATCCATCTCAACATACGCATCTCCGCCACACCTAACTGTTGAACATGTCGCCTTTTAGTCGGCCAACACTCCGCGCCATACAACATTGCTGGTCGAACGGCCGTCCTGTAGAACTTGCCTTTTAGCTTTTGTGGCACTCTCTTGTCACAGAGAATGCCAGAAGCTTGGCGCCACTTTATCCATCCGGCTTTGATTCGATGGTTCACATTTTCATCAATACCCCCATCCTTCTGCAAAATAGGACCAACGCCAACAGTGAAAAACAGAGGAGAAGAAATGAGGAAGTTTTCTGACGATGATAGGAAAAGAAAAGCTCACCCGTGAATCAGGTGGTAGTTTACGTCGTCGCACACGTTAATAATCAATCTAGACACGCCAAAGCACGTAGTACGTACGGTGCCGCTAATTTTTATCGTCCAGTCACAATCAGACGAGTTTGGCACACAAAAATGATTGATGATCCGGGAAGATCGTGCGGTAAACTGGTCTATGGAGTAAACCGGCCGTAGCCGTACCTACACCCAGCTAAGATCTTTACCGAGATAATGATGGGTGGGTGGCAAACGACCGGACCAACGGGGGTGCAGTCTCCACTTGAAACTCCAGCTGCCTGCCAGGTGAGGAGAAGGAAAGGCCGGCGATCGTGCGCGAAAAGGGTCTCAGAACAACACAATAGATAAGCGAGGCTGGCGTGCGGCTTTCGTGCCGCACTGGCGCTGCGGCTCAGGCGAGCAGAGGCCGTACGTTACCAGATGCGGCGTCGCGGCGAATCGATACCGCCTGTGTGCTGAGTGTTGGCCGCGTCACCCCTCACTTCCGAGCGCCCGACACGCAGCGCAACGCGTGGGCCCGTACGTGGGTGGACGGACGGACGGACGGCCTGAATTCTCCCTCGATCTCTCGGAGAAAGGAGAGAGAATCTCGATCGATCTCTCGTCGGATCTGAGCGCCACGACCGTCCCGGATCCATCCGCCCACTGGGGATTCCCGCCCACACCGGGGAAATATCTCATGGCTCGCGGTGGTCCTCCGGAGCTACTGCGGTGTGGACGGCTACGGTGGTGCGTGAATTTGATCGGGGCTAGAGCGGCGGCGGGCCGTTGATGTGCGCCGGATATTCCCGGGCGCGCGCGGAGAAATCAATCGTGCTGGTTTCGTCGGGATGCACGCATGAGTGATGGCTCGTAACGGGCTACTGCACCCGTGTCATCTCCTTGTACCGTACGTACACTAGTGCGGCTGTGGTACGAGACCTGGGGTAGAGTACTGAGCTGGGGCGTGTACGTCGTACGTACGTGGCGCATCTACTTCCGCGAAGGCGCGACATAGTCCAACGGAGTGGCTCGCACGCTTAGAAAAGCTATTCCTTCCATTTTTTCGAGAAAACTTATAATCTACTCATCTTCAATCATAACAGTACAACGAACATTAAAAATAATAAAGTATTCTAGATTCATATATCAACTAGCGACAACTACAAAAACTGAAGCGAGCCGAAGGCGCGCCGCTATTATTGTTCCTTCCTCGTCGAAGCCGGGCAAAACTTATTATAGTAGACAGTCGGGAAGTTGTCGTGGTAAGACCTCATAGGACCAATGCATCAAAACAGTCATGATTTTTTAAAAATTCGATGGCGTTTATTAAACAATGATCATGTTTGTTACCAGAGAAGGAATAAGAAAGTCTCGAGGATGATCACGCCACTCCTCAGATAGTGTCCTCCTATAACTTGCTCGAGCAAGCAATGCGCAACACCATTGCTTTCCCGGGCACAGTGTGTTATAATCGTCTTGCCAAAAGAATTCATAATTTCCTGACAGTCACCAATCACCACTGCTCCTGCCGCCCGATACTCGGGTGGATCAAGAATGACTTAAACTATCTCTATTGAATCACTCTCCACCGCCATCGAGAAGATACCCAGCGAGTCTGCAAGTTGCAATCCTTCCAATAGTGAGACAGTTTTCATTGCAAACCATTACACTTATTTTGAAATGGAGTCAATATCCTATGCCTTTCATGAAAAAATCTTGTAATATTTTTGATGGGCTTGGTTGTTGTATGAAATATCTCTATTATTAAAGAGGAGCCGGTCCATGTAAATTAGCTATCCAAAGCTGTTTGTTGGAATAACTTCTTGTCTATTCATCAATAGTCATGGTAGTATAAAGACATCAGAAATAACAAAATTACATTCGGGTCCATAAACCATCTAGGGTCGACTACAAATACTGGAATGAGCCAAAAGCGCGTCGCCATCATCGCCCCTTCCTCACCAAAGCCGACAAACATTGTTGTAGTAGACAGTCGTGAAGTCATCGTGCTAAGGCCTCACAAGACCAAGACATTAGAACAGGAACCTTCTCCGATGAAGATAAGCATGGATCAGAAGTATCCAACCTGTAAACACAAGAATATAGACGAACACAAACCGGATCCAAGTAGATCCTCCTAAAACAAACGATGGCCGAATCCTGTGAGACCCACCGAAGACACACCTCTGCACGCCCTCGGACGATGCTAGACGCACCTTCGAGATAGGGGCTAGGCACAGAAACCTTATTCCATCTTCAGGAATCCACCGTCGTCTTGACTTCCTAAGTAGGACACAAATCCTAAGCAGACACAAAAAGACACCTAAAAAATGAAACACAAGCCCTACCACCACCAAGGGTAGTGGTCCACCATGCCTCCATGGCCTAGGGTCGCAAGAGACGAGGCAGACATGCAACGGTGCCAGTGGGAGGCGAGAAACCCTGATAGCTCGAAGCCGTGCAACAAGCACAAAACTTCTTCCCCCCCGGTCTCCGTTGGCGAGCCCGTGGATTCATCTCCCCTCCACTTGCCGCGCCGGCGGCTGATGACGGATGAGGACCCACAAGTATAGGGATCAATAGTAGTCTTTTCGATAAGTAAGAGTGTCAAATCCAACGATGAGAAGAAAAAAATGATAAGTGGTTTTCAGCAAGGTATTCTTTGCAAGTATTGAAAATAGCGGTAACAGATAGTTTGGTAGCAAGCTAATTCGTAGCAAGTAACAATAGTAACAAAGATGCAGCAAGGTGTCCCAATCATTTTTATAAAAAAGTACAAGCCGAAAAGTTCTCTTATATAAAGCAAAGCGTTCTCGATGACACATGAGAATTATTATCTAGTCACTTTCATCATGTTTAGTTGATTCGCGTTCACTATTTTGATAATTTGTTATATGGGTGTATCGATGCTTGGGTGTTGTTCTTACTTGAACAAGCATCCCTCTTATGAATATACACTGTCGCTATCATCCGCAATTACGAAAGAAGAATTAAGATACATCTAACCATAATATTAAATATATGGATCCAAGTCAGTCCCTTACGAAGTAACGTATAAATTAGGGTTTAAGCTTTTCTCACTCTAGCAACTCATCATCTACTTATTACTCCATAGTGTCTCCCCTTAGGCCCAAATATGGTGCAGTATCATGTAGTGGACGTTCACATGACACCACTGAAGGAAGCAACAACATACATATCATCAAAATATCGAACGAATACCAAATTCACGTGATTACTTACAACCGGACTTCTCCCGTGTCCTCAAGAACAAAAGTAATTACTCATAAATCATATTCATGTTCAAGATCAGAGGGGGATTGAATATCATTAAGGGTCTGAACATATAATATTCCCCCCAAAAAACCAACTAGCATCGACTACAAGATATAATCAACACTACTAGCAACCCACAGGTACCAATCTGAGGTTTTGAGACAAAGGTTGAATACAAGAGATGAACTAGGTCTTGAGATGAGATGATGCTGATGAAGATGTTGATGAATATTGGTCCTCCCACGATGAGAGGATCATCGGTGATGTCGTTGGATTCGATTTCCCCATCCCCGAGGGAAGTTTTCCCTGCAAAATCGCTCAACCGGAGAGCAAAAGTGCTCATACCCAGGTTCCGCCTCGAGATGGCGACACTTCATCCCGAAAGTCCTCCTCTTAATTTTGTTAGGGCAAATGACTTCACATAGCAGAAGGAGGGGGCAGAGGCTAGCTGTGGGCCCCACAAGTGTAACACCCCGAATGTGATTTACCCAATATGTACTCCAACTCTTGCCGTTTCCGGCCTTAAGTTATTTTATTTTCTCGGGTTCGGGTTTTTTTTGTCTCCGCGTGTTGTTATCGTTGTCATGCATCTCATATCATGTCATAATGTGCATTGCTTTTGCATACGTGTTCATCTCATGCATTCGAGCATTTTCCCCGTTGTCCGTTTTGCATTCCGGCGCTCCGTTCTCCTCCGGTGGTCATTTCTACCTTTCTTTCATGTGTGGGGATTAAACACTTCCGGATTGGACCGAGACTTGCCAAGCGGCCTTGGTTTACTACCGGTAGACCGCCTGTCAAGTTTCGTACCATTTGGACGTCGTTTGATGCTCCAACGGTTAACCGAGGGACCGAAAAGACCTCGTGTGTGTTGCAGCCCAACACCCCTCCAAATTGGCCCAAAACCCACCAAACCCCTCTCCATAATCTAGAGCGTTCGATCACGATCGCGTGGCCGAAAACCGCACATCATTTGGACACTCCTAGCTCCCTCTACCTCTATTTAAAGACCCCCTCCGAAATCCGGATCTCCTTCTTCCCCGAAACCCTAGCCCCGCTTCTCTCCGCGCGCCGGATGTGTCCGCCGGCGCCGGACACGTCTGCCGCCACCGGACACGTCTGCCGCCACCCGCAGCCAACCGCGTCTTGCCACGTGGCGCCCACGAGCCCCACATCGTCGCTCCCGCCGCCGGCCCGCGAGGGCCCGAGGCCGGCCTTCCAGCCGCCCGACCGGGCCGAGCCCCTCCAGCCGGCGCCGCCCCTTCTTCCCCGCGTCCGGCGCGCCTCCACCGGATCAGGCCGCCGCGGCCCACTGCCGGCCGGTGCCCGAACCTCCTCGCCGGCACCCGAACCTCCTCGCCGGCGCCCGAGCCCCTCGCCGGCGCACCGCCATCGCCGGCCACCGCCATCGCCACCGCCGCCCCGACCTTCTTCCCCTCCTCCGGCGCCCTCCACCTCCTTCTCCGGCAAGTCCGGCGACGAACTCGACGAACCTCGAAGTCCGCGCCCGGCTGGATCAGGATCTGAGAAAATATCTCGGGTTGACTTTTTGCCCGAAACCCTAATCATTTTGCATATTTCATCATGCTATAACTCCTCACCCGTAACTCCGTTTTGGGCATATAGCATATCAAAATGTTTGTCTCGGAGAGCACATCATTTAATCTCATTGCATCATTTTCATTTGAGTTCATCTTGATGCCCGAAATGCTGTTGAAAGAATGCTATTTGAGATAATTGTCAGATCTGCTGCTCCAATTAGATATTTGTCATTTTTGCCATGATTATTGTGGGCATGATATGCCCCTGAGCTCTTCATGAGTTTTGTTATATGTTTTGCCATCTATCCGTAGGTGCAACCAATGTATTTTTGTGATGTGTGTGGTGACTAGCACAAGCTTGCAAAGTGGTGCATTCGTTAATGCTGATTTCAGGGACTTAGCATTTCCACAAAGTCCTTGAGCTGTTTATCTCAATATGCCATATGTTCATGTTGTTTCCTAGTGATTCGTGCCTCTTTTGAGGATGATCAGTAAGGATGTTTTGTTAATCTTGTAGTGCTCTATCCACCCATGCCCTTGTTTGCAATTATGGAGCACCCTAGCTTGAGTCAATCGAGCTCTACTTTTGCTATTTCGTGAATCTGGGAAGATTGTCTACTTGTTAGCAATTTTGCCGAGGATGTTGTAGTTGATCCGTGCATGCTATGTTATTGTTCTTGCCATGTCTAGCTTGTATTTTGTGTATTCTTGATGGGTGTATGCTTAGGTTGTCATGACTTGCTCTCTAGTGAGTGTATCGAGCTCGTAAACATGCCTACTTGATATCTGTTTCAGCATGCTCCAGTTTTCACTAAGTCTGAGAACTGATTATGTTTTGCCATGTTCACATGCTTGCAAATGTATTTTTTGATCCCTTTTGGCTCAAGGTCACTAAGGGAATTTTGTTAAGCTCTTTGAGTAGCTCCATGCCATCCTTTACTTTTCCATGTTCAGGTCTTGTAGCATATAGTTTTCATGCTCCAAAGAGTGCTATCTGATCTGAAATTCCAGACAAGTGTTAATTTCACTAAGTCTGAAATCTATTTACCAAATGCATTTTTGCCATGCTTGTTTGAACCTGTTAATGGATGAATTGGCCGTAGCTCAGTGCTAGTCTTTTGTTAAGCATCATGAATGGATCCCTGCCATGTATTTTGATGCCATGTTTGGGTGCTGTAGCATGTTCATATTGTTGCATTTAGATGGCTACTTGTTGTAAATCGTAGAACGTGGTCATATTTGAATTGCTTGCCATTTCCTAACCGTAACTCCGATTCCGACGTTCTTTATATCGTTCTCAAGCGATTTCATCTCATCTTTCCAGTGGCACACTTGCATTTCTAAGTTAAGGCCAGGTTCATGCATTCCTTGTCAAATCTTGCATATGCATCGCATATTGCATCCCGCATAGCATACCATCTTTGCATCATGTTGTTTGAGCTTTGCACGTGGTTGATTGTGTCCTTGTTGCTTGTTTGTCTTGTTTGGGTAGAGCCGGGAGACGAGTTCGCTAATGAGGAGTCCATTGAGTTTGCTTTCGAGGATCCAGTCAACTCTAACAACTTTGCAGGCAAGATGATCATACCCTCGAAATCACTACTATCTTTGCTTTGCTAGATGCTCGCTCTTTTGCTATGCCTATGCTATGATGCCTACCACTTGCTTATCATGCCTCCCAAATTGCCATGTCAAACCTCTAACCCACCTTGTCCTAGCAAACCGTTGATTGGCTATGTTACCGCTTTGCTCAGCCCCTCTTATAGCGTTGCTAGTTGCAGGTGAAGATTGGAGACCGTTCCTTGTTGGAACATTATTTACTTGTTGGGATATCATTATATTATCTTGTTATCTTAATGCATCTATATACTTGGTAAAGGGTGGAAGGCTCGGCCTCTCGCCTAGTGTTTTGTTCCACTCTTGCCGCCCTAGTTTCCGTCATATCGGTGTTATGTTCCCGGATTTTTGCGTTCCTTACGTGGTTGGGTTATAATGGGAACCCCTTGACAGTCCGCCTTGAATAAAACTCCTCCAGCAATGCCCAACCTTAGTTTTACCATTTGCCACCTACCCTTTTCCCTTGGGTTTCGCGGACTCAAGGGTCATCTTATTTTAAACCCCCGGGCCAGTGCTCCTCTGAGCGTTGGTCCAACCTAGAGCACCGTGCGGGGCCGTCCCTTGGCAACTTGGGTTACGTTGGCTCCCGTACGCTTAGCTTATCCGGTGTGCCCTGAGAACGAGATATGTGCAGCTCCTATCGGGATTTGTCGGCACAGCGGATGGTGTTGCTGGACTTGTTTTACCATTGTCGGAGTTGTCTTGTAGAACCGGGATACCGAGTCTGATTGGATTGTCTCGGGAGGAGGTCTATTCCTTCGTTGACCGTGAGAGCTTATCATGGGCTAAGTTGGGACTCCCCTGCAGGGATTTGAACTTTCGAAAGCCGTGCCCGCGGTTATGGGTAGATGGGAATTTGTTAATGTCCGGTTGTAGATAACTTGAACCTTAACTTAATTAAAATGAATCAACTGTGTGAGTTACTGTGATGGTCTCTTCTCGGCGGAGTCCGGGAAGTGAACACGGTGTTGGAGTAATGCTTGCCGCAGGTTGCCCCTAGTTATTCGTGTGCGCTTTGCCTCCTCTTCTCGCTCTCTTTTGCGAACAGGTTAGCCACCATACATGCTAGTCGCTTGTTGCAGCTCCACATATTTTTTCCTTGCCTTACCTATAAGCTTAAATAGTCTTGATCGCGAGGGTGCGAGATTGCTGAGTCCCTGTGGCTCACAGATTACTTCCAAACCAGATGCAGGGCCTGATGATTCCGCTCCAGATGACGCGCTTGAGCTCAAGTGGGAGTTCGACGAGGACTCACGCCGTTACTATGTGTCTTTCCCTGATGATCAGTAGTGGTGCCCAGTTGGGATGATCGGGACCGTGTCGCATGTTGGGTTATCTTTTATTTTGGCGTCGTAGTCGGGCCATGAGTGTTTGAATGTTGTAATGCTATTTATGTACTTTGTTTGACGTGGCGAGTGTAAGCCAACTATGTATCTCCCCTTTTATTATCTATATTACATGGGATGTTGTGAAGATTGCCTAACTTGCGATATTGCTTTCAATGCGGTTATGTCTCTAAGATGTGCCTAGACACGTGGGAGTTATAGCCGCATCGAGGGCGTTACAAGTTGGTAATCAGAGCCTTCCCCGACCTTAGGAGCCCCATTACTTGATCGTTTTTAGCAGCCGTTGTTGAGTCTAGAAAAATATTTTGAGTCATGGAATTATATATCGAAGAGTTTAGGAATTCTTTTTACTCCCTAGTCTCCTCATCGCCCTGGTAAGGCATCGTGACGTAGAGTTTTGACTCTTCTCTTCTCAAATTTCACTAATTTTTTTTAGGATCACACGGGTATCTTGGGATCGTTCCGATGGTTTTGTGACGAGAACATTGTTCTTGGTGCCTCCTGTCTTTAGGGGTTGTGGCAGTGTCCCGGGGAGTTGAGCTCCGAGGTGTTGTCGTCACAATTTTATCGTTGCAATTCTGGAATACCTGAGTTTAGTACGCCGACATCGAAAATCTCTTTTATGCAGTTCGTTGGTGAGATAACCTCGACGCCACCCAGTACTAGGGCGGGAGTTCGGGAGTATCGCCATAACTTGTATAACGGATGCTTTTCGAAGGTTGAGGTAGATGGTTTCCGAAGTTTTCTCGGTTATGTGTTGAAGGATGGATACAACTGGATGTAGGATTTGCTAGATTTGGGTGAGATATTATGCTTCCCCTGTATCCCCAACACCTGATTGCATAACCGGAAAGGTTCGGGAGTTTCATAGGTGGGAATTCTTGTAGCTCTAGTTCTTCTTCCACAGATATTTGGTTTGAGATTGGGATTTCTTACCAAGTATTCGTTCTTGATCCGTACCTTGTTGATTTATTTCTCTACCTGAATTCTAAGTGGCTTCTCAATTTATGGATATGTGACCATTTCAAGTGGAATGCATTCGTTTATTTTGTTCGGATGTGAAGACTATATGTTGCAATTTCAACCCGGTTGATTCAGCTTCATTTTATCTGTCAATGTGCTAGCAGTGGCCAACCTCTTCAGGATGGCTCCCGCTAAGAGCACCAATCAGAATCAGAATCAGGATCCGCCATCACCTCCTCCTCCTCCGGAGGCATGGCAAGCTGTGATGGCCGCAACCAATGCAAACACACAGTTGATCATGCAAATTCTTCAAGAGCGCAATCAAGCGAACCAAGGCAACCAAGGCAACAATCAGAATCACTTTGCTACACTCAACCAGTTCCTTGCTAACGGGCCAAAGACTTTCAACAATTGTGTTGAGGCAACTGATGCTGACGATTGGCTCGTGGATCTGTGCAAGCATTTCGAGTGCAGTAACGTCAGGCCTGAGGACTTCATCAAGTTCGCTTCCTTCCAACTCAAAGATCAAGCTGCAGAATGGTTTCAGCAGTACAAGGATTCCAGAGGTGGCCGTGTTATTACCTGGGATGAATTCCGTCAAGATTTCAGAGCTCATCATATCCCTTAGAGCGTGGTTGAAAGCAAGTGTGCGGAATTCCGCAACCTGAAGCAAGGCTCTTTGTCTGTCTATGACTACAACAAGTTGTTTCAGAAGCTCGCCCTCTTTGCTAAGCAGGACGTCCCTGATGAGAAGAGCATGATATACCCGTTCAGGGGTGGTCTCAGGGAAGAAATTCAGCTAGCACTTGTTCTCTTTGAGCCCTTGAGATACGATGAGTTCTACAACATGGCATTGAAGCACGAGGCCGCTCAACTGAGGTGTGATGCTTCCAAGAAGCGAGTCAGAGATGCTACTCCTTCTTCCTCTACTCAAGTGGCCAAGCAGCAGAAGTATTGGCTTCCTCCTCCTCCGTTTCGTCAGTCGTATCAGAAGAGCAAAGGTGGCAGTGGATCTTCCCACTCACCCAACCCTGGCTTTCAGAACAAGACTTCGTCTCAAGCTCCAAGATCGAGTGCTCCGTATCACCGTCCGCTTTCAGAGGTCACGTGCAACAAGTGCCAACATAAGGGTCACTATGCCAACAAGTGCTTCAACCAGATGCGTCTCCCTCCTCCTCCTCCTGTGAGATCGGCAAGTACAGATGTGGTCAAGCATAACCCCAAGCACGCCAAGGTCAACTTGCTGAATGCAGCTCAGGCAGAGGACTCGTCAGATGTCATCGTGGGTAACTTTCCAGTTAACTCTTTTCCCGCAAAAGTTCTTTTTGACACTGGTGCATCGCATTGTTTCATGTCAAGATCATTTGTTTCCAAGCATGACTTCGTTTCGCAAATGTTGGGTAAACCTATGGGAGTAGTTTCTCCGGCTAAATCTATGAGGGCTACTTCAATAGTCCCGGATATTTCTATCATGATGGGTGATTTTAAGTTTCTGGCTTCTCCAATGGTTCTTGGTAACTCGGATATTGATCTTATTCTCGGGATGGGTTGGCTTTCTAAGCACAAGGCTCAGCTTGATTGTGCAGCCAGGCAGATTCAATTGACTCATTCGTCTGAGGAAGTAATTATCTTTGCTGCGAATGATGATACCATCCGTCTGTTTTCTCTCAATGAGAAAGGTGAACTGGATGCCATCTCGCAAATTCCAGTCATTTGCGAATATCAAGACGCCTTTCCAGAAGAGCTTCCAGGAATGCCTCCGCACCGGCCAGTTGAATTCGTCATCGATCTTGAGCCTGGCACGGAACCTGTATGCAAGCGTCCTTACAAGCTCGGACCTGAAGAGTTGAAGGAGCTGAAGAAGCAACTCGATGCTCAAGAGAGAATGGGTCTCATCCGGCCTAGTTCTTCTCCGTGGGGTTGTGGTGTTCTTTTTGTGAAGAAGAAGGATGGAACGGACCGACTTTGTGTTGATTATCGTCCATTGAACAAGAAGACCATCAAGAACAAATACCCACTTCCCAACATCAACGAGCTGTTCGAACAACTCAAAGGTGCCCAAGTATTCTCCAAGCTTGATCTCCGTATGGGTTATCATCAGATTCGAATCCGTGAGCAATATATTCCCAAGACGGCTTTCAGGACAAGCTTTGGTTCATATGAATACACTGTCATGTCTTTTGGCCTCATCAACGCTCCTCCGACTTTCTCTCGCATGATGAACTTCATCTTCAATGCCTACACCAATGACTTCGTTTTGGTCTATCTCGACGACATTCTGGTTTTCTCGAAGAACAAGGAAGATCATGCCAAGCACTTGCGTTTGGTACTCGATAAACTCAGAGAACACAAGTTCTACGCCAAGTTCTCCAAGTGCGAATTTTGGCTCGATGAGGTTCTTTATCTTGGTCATATCATCTCTGCCAAGGGCATTGCGGTGAATCCTGAGAAGGTGTCTACAATTGTGAATTGGGAACCACCTCAGAACGTGAAGAAACTCCGTAGCTTCCTCGGTCTCGCAAGCTACTGTCGAAAATTCGTTGAAAACTTTTCTAAGATCGCGAAGCCTCTCTAAAATCTTCTCCAGAAGCACGTCAAGTACATTTGGTCTCCGGAGTGTGACATTGCTGTCAACACTTTGAAAGAGAAATTGGTCACTGCTCCAGTTCTGACTCCGCCTGATGAATCCAAGCCGTACGAGGTCTTTTGTGATGCCTCTCTCCAAGGGCTTGGCACAGTGTTGATGCAAGAGAAGAAAGTTGTGGCTTATACCTCTCGCCAGTTGAAGCCCAATGAGAAGAACTACCCCACTCATGATCTCGAGCTGGCGGCAGTTGTGCATGCTCTTTTGACTTGGAGACATCTCTTATTGGGAAGAAAAGTGGACATTTTCACTGACCACAAGAGTCTCAAGTACATCTTCACTCAGCCTAATCTCAACCTCAGGCAGACTCGATGGGTCGAAATGATTCAAGAGTATAATCCGAGTATCGAGTATACTCCAGGCAAGGCCAATGTGATTGCTGACGCATTGAGCAGGAAGGCTTATTGCAACAGTCTGATTCTCAAGTCTTACCAACCCGAGCTTTGTGAAGTTTTCTGCAAACTCAATCTGTAAGTTGTTCCTCAAGGTTTCCTCGCCAACCTTCAAGTCTCTCCTACCTTGGAAGACCAGATTCGTCAAGCTCAGCTTCTCGATGCTATGGTGAAAAAGGTGAAGATTGGGATTGCCAAGAGTCTACCCAAGTACAAGTGCTACCGCCTTGATGACAAGGATACTCTCTTCTTCGAGGATCGTATTGTTGTGCCCAAAGGTGACCTCCGTAAAGTGATCATGAATGAGGCTCACAATTCTCTCCTCTCCATCCACCCTGGGAGCACGAAGATGTATCAGGACCTCAAGCAGGCTTATTGGTGGACTCGAATGAAGCGTGAGATTGCTCAGTTCGTGAATGAATGCGATGTCTGTAGAAAAGTGAAGGCAGAACACCAAAGGCCAGCTGGTCTCCTCCAACCTCTTGCCATTCCAAAATGGAAGTTTGACCACATTGAAATGGACTTCGTGACTGGGTTTTCAAAGTCCAAGCGTGGCAATGATGCTATATTTGTTGTCATCGACAAACTCACTAAAGTGGCTCACTTTCTGCCTATCAAAGAGTCAATCACTCCAGCTCAATTGGCGGAACTCTATACCTCTCGAATTGTCTCTCTGCACGATATTCCACAAGTGATCTCTTCAGACCGTGGCAACATCTTTACCTCCAAGTTTTGGGATTCTTTTCAGAAGGCCATGGGCACCAACATCCGCTTCAGCACAACTTTCCATCCTCAAACTAGCGGTCAAGTCGAGCATGTCAATCAGATTCTTGAAGATATGCTCAGGGCTTGTGTGATCTCCTTTGGCATGAAGTGGGAGGATTGTCTTCCATATGCTGAATTCTCCTACAACAACAGTTTTCAAGCAAGTTCGGGCAAGGCCTCATTTGAAATTCTGTATGGCAGGAAGTGTCGTACCCCTCTCAACTGGTCTGAAACCGGTGAACGTCAACTTCTGGGAAATGACTTAATCACAGAGGCAGAGGAAATGTGCAAAGTCATTCGAGATAACCTCAAAGCAGCCCAATCCCGCCAGAAGAGCTACTATGATAGTAAGCACCGTGATTTGGCTTTCGGGATCGGAGATCATGTTTACCTCCGTGTCTCTCCAATGAAAGGTACTCGTCGCTTCGGTATCAAAGGAAAGCTTGCCCCTAGATACGTGGGACCTTTCAAGATTGTCAGCAAGAGAGGCGATCTGGCCTATCAACTCGAGCTTCCTTCAAACTTTGCAAATGTTCATGACGTGTTCCATGTCTCTCAGCTTCGAAAGTGCTTCAAGACTCCTGATCACACTGTCAACTTCGAGGACATTTAGCTCCAAGAAGATCTCTCTTATAGTGAGTACCCCGTTGCTATTCTTGAAGAGACTGAACGCAAGACTCGCAACAAGTCAATCAAATTCCTCAAAGTCAAGTGGCACACCATTCCGACCGTGAAGCTACCTGGGAACGCGAGGATCACCTCCGTTCTGAATACCCGGCGTTCTTTCAGTCCTACATCTCGAGACGAGATCCTCTCGTAGTGCTGGAGTGTTGTAACACCCCGGATGTGATTTACCCAATATGTACTCCAACTCTTGCCGTTTCCGGCCTTAAGTTATTTTATTTTCTCGGGTTCGGGTTTTTTGTCTCCGCATGTTGTTATCGTTGTCATGCATCTCATATCATGTCATCATGTGTGTTGCTTTTGCATACGTGTTCATCTCATGCATTCGAGCATTTTTCCCGTTGTCCGTTTTGCATTCCGGCGCTCCGTTCTCCTCCGGTGGTCATTTCTACCTTTCTTTAGTGTGTGGAGATTAAACACTTCCGGATTGGACCGAGACTTGCCAAGCGGCCTTGGTTTACTACCAATAGACCGTCTGTCAAGTTTCGTATCATTTGGACGTCGTTTGATGCTCCAACGGTTAACCGAGGGACCGAAAAGACCTCGTGTGTGTTGCAGCCCAACACCCCTCCAAATTGGCCCAAAACCCACCAAAACCCTCTCCATCATCTAGAGCGTTCGATCACGATCGTGTGGCCGAAAACCGCACCTCATTTGGACACTCCTAGCTCCCTCTACCTCTATTTAAAGACCCCCTACGAAATCCGGATCTCCTTCCCCGAAACCCTAGCCCCGCTTCTCTCCGCGCGCCGGACGTGTCCGCCGGCGCCGGATACGTCCGCCACCGCCCGCAGCCAACCGCGGCTTTCCACGTGGCGCCCGCGAGCCCCACATCGCCGCTCCCGCCGCCGGCCCGCGAGGGCCTGAGGCCGGCCCTCCAGCCGCCCGACCGGGCCGAGCCCCTCCAGCCGGCGCCGCCCCTTCTTCCCCGCGTCCGGCGCGCCTCCACCGGATCCGGCCGCCGCAGCTCATTGCCGGCCGGTGCCCGAACCTCCTCGCCGGCGCCCGAACCTCCTCGCCGGCGCCCGAGCCCCTCGCCGGCGCACCGTCATCGCCGGCCACCGCCATCGCCACCGCCGCCCCGACCTTCTTCCCCTCCTCCGACGCCCTCCACCTCCTTCTCCGGCAAGTCCGGCGATGAACTCGATGAACCTCGAAGTCCGCGCCCGGCTGGATCAGGATCTGAGAAAATATCTCGGGTTGACTTTTTGCCCGAAACCCTAATCATTTTGCATATTTCATCATGTTATAACTTCTCATCCGTAGCTCCATTTTGGGCATATAGCATATCAAAATGTTCGACTCAGAGAGCACATCATTTCATCTCATTGCATCATTTTCATTTGAGTTCATCTTGATGCCCGTAATGCTGTTGGAAGAATGCTATTTGAGATAATTGTCAGATCTGCTGCTCCAATTAGAGATTTGTCATTTTTGCCATGATTATTATGGGCATGATATGCCCCTGAGCTCTTCATGAGTTTTGTTATATGTTTTGCCATCTATCCAAAGGTGCAACCAATGTATTTTTGTGATGTGTGTGGTGACTAGCACAAGCTTGCAAAGTGGTGCATTCGTTAATGCTGATTTCAGGGACTTAGCATTTCCATAAAGTCCTTGAGCTGTTTATCTCAATATGCCATATGTTCATGTTGTTTCCTAGTGATCCGTGCCTCTTTTGAGAATGATCAGTAAGGATGTTTTGTTAATCTTGTAGTGCTCTATCCATCCATGCCTTTGTTTGCAATTATGGAGCACCCTAGCTTGAGTCAATCGAGCTCTACTTTTGCTATTTCGTGAATCTGGGCAGATTGTCTACTTGTTAGCAATTTTGCCGAGGATGTTGTAGTTGATCCGTGCATGCTATGTTATTGTTCTTGCCATGTCTAGCTTGTATTTTGTGTATTCTTGATGGGTGTATGCTTAGGTTGTCATGACTTGCTCTGTAGTGAGTGCATCGAGCTCGTAAACATGCCTACTTGATATCTGTTTCAGCATGCTCCAGTTTTCACTAAGTCTGAGAACTGATTATGTTTTGCCATGTTCACATGCTTGCAAATGTATTTTCTGATCCCTTTTGGCTCAAGGTCACTAAGGGACTTTTGTTAAGCTCTTTGAGTAGCTCCATGCCATGCTTTACTTTTCCATGTTCAGGTCCTGTAGCATATAGTTTTCATGCTCCAAAGAGTGCTATCTGATCTGAAATTCCAGACAAGTGTTAATTTCACTAAGTTTGAAATCTGTTTACCAAATGCATTTTTGCCATGCTTGTTTGAACCTGTTAATGGATGAATTGGCCGTAGCTCAGTGATAGTCTTTTGTTAAGCATCATGAATGGATCCCTGCCATGTATTTTGATGCCATGTTTGGGTGCTGTAGCATGTTCATATTGTTGCATTTAGATGGCTACTTGCTGTAAATCGTAGAACGTGGTCATATTTGAATTGCTTGCCATTTCCTAACCGTAACTCCGATTCCGGCGTTCTTTATATCGTTCTCAAGCGATTTCATCTCATCTTTCCAGTGGCACACTTGCATTTCCATGTTGAGGCCAGGTTCATGCATTCCTTGTCAAATCTTGCATATGCATCGCATATTGCATCCCGCATAGCATACCATCTTTGCATCATGTTGTTTGAGCTTTGCACGTGGTTGATTGTGTCCTTGTTGCTTGTTTGTCTTGTTTGGGTAGAGCCGGGAGACGAGTTCCCTAATGAGGAGCCCGTTGAGTTTGCTTTCGAGGATCCAGTCAACTCTAACAACTTTGCAGGCAAGATGATCATACCCTCGAAATCACTACTATCTTTGCTTTGCTAGATGCTCGCTCTTTTGTTATGCCTATGCTACGATGCCTACCACTTGCTTATCATGCCTCCCAAATTGCCATGTCAAACATTTAACCCACCCGTTGATTGGCTATGTTACCGCTTTGCTCAGCCCCTCTTATAGCGTTGCTAGTTGCAGGTGAAGATTGGAGACCGTTCCTTGTTGGAACATTATTTACTTGTTGGGATATCATTATATTATCTTGTTATCTTAATGCATCTATATACTTGGTAAAGGGTGGAAGGCTCGGCCTCTCGCCTAGTGTTTTGTTCCACTCTTGCCGCCCTAGTTTCTGTCATATCGGTGTTATGTTCCCGGATTTTTGCGTTCCTTACGCGGTTGGGTTATAATGGGAACCCCTTGACAGTCCGCCTTGAATAAAACTCCTCTAGCAATGCCCAACCTTGGTTTTACCATTTGTCACCTACCCTTTTCCCTTGGGTTTCGCGGACTCAAGGGTCATCTTATTTTAAACCCCCGGGCCAGTGCTCCTCTGAGCGTTGGTCCAACCTAGAGCACCGTGCGGTGCCGTCCCTTGGCAACTTGGGTTACGTTGGCTCCCGTACGCTTAGCTTATCCGGTGTGTCCTGAGAACGAGATATGTGCAGCTCCTATCGGGATTTTTCGGCACAGCGGGTGGTGTTGCTGGACTTGTTTTACCATTGTCGGAGTTGTCTTGTAGAACCGGGATACCGAGTCTGATCGGATTGTCTCGAGAGGAGGTCTATTCCTTCGTTGACCGTGAGAGCTTGTCATGGGCTAAGTTGGGACTCCCCTGCAGGGATTTGATCTTTCGAAAGCCGTGCCCGCGGTTATGGGCAGATGGGAATTTGTTAATGTCCGGTTGTAGATAACTTGAACCTTAACTTAATTAAAATGAATCAACTGTGTGAGTTACCGTGATGGTCTTTTCTCGGCGGAGTCCGGGAATTGAACACGGTGTTGGAGTAATGCTTGCCGCAGGTTGCCCCTAGTTATCCGTGCGCGCTTTGCCTCCTCTTCTCGCTCTCTTTTGCGAACAGGTTAGCCACCATACATGCTAGTCGCTTGCTGCAGCTCCACATATTTTTTCCTTGCCTTACCTATAAGCTTAAATAGTCTTGATCGCGAGGATGCAAGATTGCTGAGTCCCTGTGGCTCACAGATTACTTCCAAACCAGATGCAGGGCCTGATAATTCCGCTCCAGATGACGCGCTTGAGCTCAAGTGGGAGTTCGACGAGGACTCACGCTGTTACTACGTGTCTTTCCCTGATAATCAGTAGTGGTGCCCAGTTGGGATGATCGGGACCGTGTCGCATGTTGGGTTATCTTTTATTTTGGTGCCGTAGTCGGGCCATGAGTGTTTGAATATTGTAATGCTATTTATGTACTTTGTTTGACGTGACGAGTGTAAGCCAACTATGTATCTCCCCTTTTATTATCTATATTACATGGGATGTTGTGAAGATTGCCTAACTTGCGACATTGCTTTCAATGCGGTTATGTCTCTAAGATGTGCCTAGACACGTGGAAGCTATAGCCGCATCGAGGGCGTTACAACAAGGCATCGGGGTGTGCCCAGGGGGATGGTCGCGCCATGTTGCCTTGTGGGCAACTGGTGAGTCCCCTTTGGTATTTCTTTGGTCATATATTTTTCATATATTCAATAAAATATCCTCATGAAGTTTCAGGTCATTTGGAGATCTGTAGAATAGGTATCTGCTGTGACTTTTTAGGTCTAGAATTCCAGTTGTCGGTAATCTCTCTTTCCGTGTAAATCTTGCAAATTAAGAGAGAAAAGGCATCAAGATTGCATCATAAAGTGGAATAATGACCAAAAACATTGTAAATATTAGTAGAAAAATATGATGCAAAATGGACGTATCAACAAGGAGTGGAATTATGATGCCTCATTTTTGGCTAATGGATAGGTAAGATTTTAGTCCTCGTAGGCGCGACGCTCGAGCGGATTGGGCACTTTCTTTTTTGAGTCAGTCTTTCGGTCTTTGATCCTCAAGTTCGTCTATCAGGACGGATTAGACTGAGCTCAAAAATAGATTCTACCACCCCTTCGCAGCAGTGAGGTTAGGGTTTCTCATCGTACTTATGCGACGACGAGATTTGGTGTCAGCTTTTTTTGGATCGATTCAAGGGTTCAACCACGACGACTCTGGCTCTGAGGTGCTGGTCCTTAGGAGCATGTGCACAAAAACTTCCCGACTTTCATCGACAGGTCAGGCCGGCTCGAGGACGAGAGCGACACGTCTTCTGGTGGCGACAGTAGTCGTTCGGTGGTTCATCGACCTTGATGCAATTTTTATTATGTTTAAGGTGCTTTGTAGATGAATCTTTATAACATATCCGGTCTTCTTCACAAAACAAAAGGGGAGGGGGGGTGCATGTTCGCATCCACCCCTCCCCTACGCCTCCACGTTCCACATCGCTTTTTTGGATACACCTCCACCTACCACATTGATTTTTCCCTTCAATTTGGTTTTTCCCTCTCGATCGTTCACCTCCACACCGTTTCTGTTTCTCCCTCTTAATTCATTTGAATCCATGTCAACGAATCAAATCGAACTTACCAATTCTCAAAAGAAAATAGAAACTTACCAATTCTCAAAAGACAACCGAAACTTACCAATTCCCATCGTACCTCAATACATGGCTGGAAAATTGCTGGACATGTGGTCGCAGCACGAGTCCATCGCCGCATCAAACAAACCCAATCCAACAAATCGTTTGTTTCCTTCTTCCAGATTACCTCATCCCCAAATTGAATTCTTCCCTAAACAAATATGGGTCGTGCTACGCATCGGCTGGCTGATCTTTTTAAAAGGTCGACCAAGTCGCGGGGCACTAGATATGGCATCGTCGTGCGCCTGAGATTCAACTTCACCTTTGCAACAGATCTGCTGTTGCAGAAACCTATCCTCAGCTTTGCAACAAAGTGATGTTGCAGAAAACTTCTCAAAATAGGTGATGTTGCAGAAAATGCAGTTGCTATTGCTGGTGCATGCTGCGGCAGCATCGCTGACATTTGCCACACCGTTGTTGCAATCACAATAGGATCCTTGTTGCATAAAGGCAGCAAGGCCCTCGCCACATTTGCCCCGTGGGCAATGCCGGAGTTGGAGGTGAGGTCGGCGATAGGAGGGGCCGCAGCGGCGGAGAGGCGGCCGGTGATGGTAGTCTACAGATCTTAATGTATTTTTTATTATATTTAAGATGATTTGTATTTCTGATGAACTTTTATAATAGATCTGGATCTTTTTTGAAAAAGGAAATGAATGTGGCTAGATCTTAGTCGAACCAAATCCTAGTCAAGTGATAGAACATATAAAAAAGAAAAAAGAAAACAAAATACTTCAATGTTGGTAGTCTACAGATCTTAGTGTAATTTTTATTATATTTAAGGTGATACGTATTTTCGATGAACTTTTGTAATAGATCTGGATCTTATTCGAATAAGGAAATGAGTGTGGCTAGATGTTAGTCGAACCAAATTCCAGTCAAGTGATAGGACATATAAAAAAGCAAAAAATAAAATAAAATAATTTCTTTGCATGGATGTCTATGTATGATCACAAAATATAACATTAAGTCTCAATCGACCGAGATTTAGCAACTCTGAAAGAAAAAAATCCTGCCTTTTCCCGCAAGATTAAATGTGGGGAAACATAGGAGTACAAAGTAGTAGTGCCACGAGTCGTACGTTTTGTTGAGGTGACATGTGATTGATTGATGAATGGGAACGTCTCTGGCTAATAATGCTGCCACATCAACCGATGCATATCCTTTACAGTGCATGCACAGTGCAAATGTTGGCTGGTGGCACGTACTTACAAACTCTCTCTTTTGTGTGTATGCAGTGCACACCACCACGTAATACTAGGGTATAAACTCGTGTTTGTTGTATGAATGAAACAATACAAAGCGTGTAAGCAAAGACATCTCGGTTTTTGGATCAGCGTTCCACCTCACTGCATGCATCCGCCGTGGCAACAAAGTGAACACCAACAAAATGAAGAAGAAGAAGAAGAAGATGTGCGTGCATGGGAAACCAGCGGGCAACGGAACCGATGGGCCGGCGCCTCGGCGATCGGAGAGGTCCACCAAATTAAGGATCGCGCCGTGAGGCGCAAGCAGGTTAATAAACCGCCATGCACGCACGCACGAACAAGACAAAGGCGGTACGCCTCCATCTTTTTTCTTTTTCACAACTCCGTTAGCTATACTTGGCAAGCCAACCGGGAGACGCAAGCCCATCACGTAAAAAAGAAAAGGAAAAAAGGAAAAAAGAAAGAATGGTGCGTGAGAAGCGGTGGCTCGAGATCGATCGGACGGAGTAGTGAGCGCGGGTTTCTCGCCCCGGCCGCGACGTGAGGAATCGGCAACGTACGCGGCCGGACGCGGCGCCCCTCTCCGTAGCCACCACCCCACGCGCCGCATCACGGTTCTTCTCTCTCCCTCTCTCTCTCGCACCGCCAGCCAGGGCCTCTGGCCGAACAAATCCTGCGGTCCAGCTCGCAGATTCCCCCCCGCCGTCTATATATGCGCGCACCTTCCTTCCAGATCCCCCACCGCATTCCTATCCTCCTCCTCCAACCAGACTTTCTCCCAGCGCTACCAGCTTCCCTCCCTCCCTTCCTTCCTCCCTCCCTTGGCCGCCGAGGTTTCCTTCGATCGGGAGCGGTGGCGTGTTTCCTTGTTGTCCGTCCGTTTGCGTTTGCATGGGGCTCGACGTCGGCGAGATCGGGATGCCCCTCGACCTGGGCCTCGACCTCAGGCTCTTCGTCGCCAAGACCGCCGGCCGCCTCGCCAAGGAGGCGCCCGCCGTCGACGCCTGCATCCGCGGCCTCGAGGAGGAGCGCCGCAAGATCGAGGTCTTCCGCCGCGAGCTGCCCCTCTGCGCCCGCCTCCTCGCCGACGGTAAGCCGCGCGCCCACCCATCCCGAAGGATTTTTTGTTTCTGTTTGTTTGTTTGTTTGTTTGTTTGGATTTTGTCTGACGCCTTGTGCGGTTGCGCGTCCTGCAGTCATCGAGTTCATGAAGGAGGAGGCCGCCAAGAGGAGCGAGCGCCGCGACGCCGACGACAACGACAAGCGGAAATGGATGAGCACCGCGCAGCTCTGGGTCGACAGCCGCGCCACCGACGCCGCCGATCCCGTCGTACGTCTTCACTCCTTCCCGTTTTCATTTGTTTGTTTATTTTCGCTCTGGTTTGATCTTTATCTGCAATAAGTTGTTGCTATACGATACGATTCTAAGAAAAGAATCCGATCCTGACCGAAACGAATCCATTTCTTCGGTTTCAGAAGGAGCAGAAGAAGGAGAGCGCCCTCTCCAAGCCGATGCTGCTCGGCGGTGCCACCGGCGTGCCCATGGCAGTCAGCTGCGGCGCAATGCCGCCGCCGGCGGCTCCCCAGTATTTCGGCAGGGACGACAAGATTGTTGGCACACAAGGCCTGCCTGCTCTGCCCATGATTTCTCCGGCTGCGAACAGGCAGTTTTCTCCCCCTGCCGACGACCGTCATCAGGCCTTCGCCGCAAAATTTGCATCCGCCATGCCGCCTCCGGGGCCTGGCTTGCAGACTCATGAGCAGCAGTCGAGGAAGACAAGGCGGTGCTGGTCGCCGGAGCTTCACCGGCACTTTGTTGCCGCCTTGCACCAACTCGGTGGCCCTCAAGGTACTTTAATCAAATGTTAGCTGTATGTTGTGCTAGTTGGAACATTCGAAAAATATTGGAGTCTTTACAGAATTGTTCCATCATGATTGCAGTTGCCACTCCAAAGCAAATCAGGGAGGTGATGAAAGTTGATGGCCTCACCAACGATGAAGTGAAAAGCCACCTCCAGGTTACCAATCATTCTCTCCCTCTGTGCAACTTTTTTGTGAACAATTCTCATTTTGAAATGCTATCAACATACTATCTTGTCTTGAGACTAATTTGGATCATGTTGATGTTCAGAAATACCGCCTGCACAACCAGAGGTGCCCTAGCTCTTCTTCAGCAAGCCATCCGGTTATGCTGGTGGGCGATCTCTGGGCTCATCAGGAGCAAAGCAGCTCGCAGTCCCGGTCCCCTGAAGGCCCCCTTCAGCTCTCTGTTTCAGGGGTGGCCGTCTCGGCACTCACCGGCAGCGACAGTTCCGAGGAAGACGACAGGTCGGTAGGCTATAGCCGGAGGTGATCTGAAGGCTTCGGGACTACCGTCGGAGATTTTCATGAGAGAGGTAGAGATAGCTTTGCGGCATGGATGACAATAACGGCATGCACTCTCGATCCAGAGGGTGTGGTGCAGGCCATGGATCCAGGGATATTGGGCGTTGATCCATCCAACGCCCAAAAAATGAACTGATCATGGCCTTGTTCTTGTGATGTACATGAGGCTTTGTTTCGTGAGCGTTTCGGGCAGACCACCAATTTTCGCCCCGAGAAATACTTACATACATATATAAATGAGATTCGAATGTTGTTCAGTTGCTGCTGTGTTGAGAACTTGAGATGAATAAAGGTGCTACAGTTTTTGCTACTCGGTTCTTGCTTGCATATGAATGTTCAGCGTCAACCTTGTACCTGCTGAACTGCCCTTTTCTGACCAGGTGAAAATTCCATGTTGCTGAAATTTCATCAGCAACAGCATCGCAGCAAAACCGAGGTTCTCTGAACCAAAGGAACTCGAGGACAAGAGCGCCATGGTTGCTCTCTCCGATTTCTCCTTCGCACGGCGACCTCGACTGAATCGCACCATTCTTTTCTGCAACTGGTGCGCGCTCGCCGAACCCTCTCGGGGCTGTCTGCAAAATGAGTAAATATTTCAGTATCCAGGCGACAGACAAAATCAAATCTTCGGGGAAAATTGAAGGAAGGAAAGAAGCAAACCGCGGCACGTTCCGGGATCCTGACCATGAGCTGGGACGCCCGCACTGCGCTGATCCCGACCCGATAAGCTGTACGTCGCTGTCCCCTGCATGCCCTAATCGCCATTGTTATCATCTCTGTCGTGGGTCAACAACTATTATACATTAATAACTGCTCCTACCACCGCATCCGTTTGCTGTCTGTGCTTATAATGGAGTATTGATTCGCACGCCGGTTGCCCGATCGGTCCGATGAGCATGTGCCGATTAGGTGGACTGGCGCGGTTCGGTGTGGGATTATCCCCGCATAATTTATGTGATCGGCAGCAATTATAAGACCAGTTTGGGATTATTCTGATGCGCGTCGCTTTGGTCGCAAGGGGCGCTTTCCTCTTCTTCTTCTTGGCACGCATGGGGAATATCCTCCTTGCTGTTGCTTGCAACGTCTCCGTCGTCGTCTGCTCGTCTCGTCTCCATCCGTCCTGCGCGTCCCTTTCGCTGCGGATGGGGTGTTTTTGGCCCTTGGGGCCGCGATAAGCTTGTTTTTGGAACCGTCGGTTTGGGCGTCGTCGGTCAGCTGTTGGCGATCCCGTCGTGAGCGCATAGGGACCTGGCTGGATGAATATCCCCGATCCTTCTTCGTTCGCCAAAAAAAGGGAATATTCCCATCTTTACTCTATTCAGATTGTAAAAAAAAAATTCTTCTGATGAGGGATATACTCTGTTGCAGCAAAGAATCTAAGTTTTTTTAATAAATTGTAGATGCTCACATACACACATACACTCATCCTATGAACGCACATATGCACACCCTAACCATATGAGTACATTCGAAATACCGAGTCAGCACAACATCTTTGAGATTTATGAAGTCAGAGGCGCCTTGTAGTCAATGGGAACGTTTCCTCCCACTGGAATAAATAGAGCAAAATGCAAGCACCAGTGCCAATTCTAGGACTTGAACCCTGGTGGTTTGCTTCCCCCTCAAGGAACCGAACCATTTGAGTTACGCACAGTTTGCAAGAATCGAAATACTTGATATTTCAGTACTTCAATGTTGGTCAGAGTATTTGATATTTGAGTACTTCAATGTTGGTCAGAAACTGATAACAATCATATACGTACTCTCATTTTCTGGCATGTTTCGATGCTGACCCTCGCGGAGGGAAGGATGAGACATAGTCGCATGATGGGACAATTTTCTATATCTGACAGTGGAGGACGATTTACGATATCGACGATCACCCGTCGACATCTGGTGCGTCGGGTAGGGGGTTAAGGCGTCAGATCCCTCTTAGGCCAGCCTCTCCAACCATGTCGGATCACGAGCAGCGGCCGCCTCCAGTATGCACGACCCATCCCAGCAAAGAGGCCCCTTTGTGTGGGGGTGGTAGATCACCGTCGAAGCTCGGCGGCGAGCAAGTTTCCACCAACAAAACCCCGTAGATCCGGCGTCGGCTGAAGGGACCCATCACATCATGGCTCATGAAACTCCCTTAGTGCTCGGTGGTCTCCTAGGGTGACCTCTGCCGCCAGTTCGTGGCCAACTTCTAGGGCACTTTTGTGAGCCCTTGCACGCTTCCAACGTTTCTGCCAACACGATCACAAGATTTCCCCAGTGGGCCATCATCTTTACTTTCTGCCATGGCGTCCGCTACGAGAAGATGTTGGAGAAGCTCATGACCCGAGAGATCCTGACGGTGGCCGAGTTGTTCGCCCTTGCGAAGAAGTGCGCCAAGACCACCGAGGCACATGCTTTTCATCACACAAGAACCGACCCGATGAAGGTCGGGGGCGCCGACCATGATGACATCACCGAAAAGACGAAGACGTGCAAGGCCAAGCTTGTCCTAGCGGTGGAGCCCCAAAGCCGCAAGACACAGCAGGGCAGGCTGGAAGCCGACAAGGAGAAGGTCAAGGCCGTTGGAGAGGGCGTAAGTAAGTGGTGCCCTCTCCATCGGTCCAAAGGGAATGGCCTCGAGAACTTCAGGGAAGTCCAGAACTTCGTCGAGGTTCATCGCCGGGACGTCGCGAGGTCAAACACGATAGTCACAGCGGCCAGGAGTGAGAGGGAGGACATGGTGCTCGCGGCACTCGCGTCCGCAAAGGGGATCGCGACAGGCACTGATGGCCTACAAGTGCACATGGTTTAGTTGTAGCCTTTTCGAAGTAAGAGTATCGATCCCACAGGGAGCACATGAATTGGACTTTGTCCCTTCTAGAGATGTATGGACATGTGCCTGCAAGTTAGTTGTAGATGCAAATCAAAATGAAGGCACAAGGTTGTAATAATTTTGAGTAAAGTGTAGGCAAAAGTAAATTGTGCAAAAGAAGTGAAAGAAGAATGCGAAGTAAATAAAGCGATGAAACCAACAAGAAGGTTAAAAGCATTCTCATGGAGTCCGAATTCCTACTAGTATGTGCCTAACATATGCTATAGCATATTCCTAGGTTGGATACTTGAGCCACTCTTGATGTTTGTAATTAGGCGGAGCTAGGTACAGTATACGTTCTACTCGAAGTAGACTTCATATAACTGAAGGAAATATGCCCTAGAGGCAATAATAAAGTTATTATTTATTTCCTTATATCATGATAAATGTTTATTATTCATGCTAGAATTATATTAACCGGAAACATAATACATGTGTGAATACATAGACAAACAGTATGTCACTAGTATGCCTCTACTTGACTAGCTCGTTGATCAAAGATGGTTATGTTTCCTAACCATAGACATGAGTTGTCATTTGATTAACGGGATCACATCATTAGGAGAATGATGTGATTGACTTGACCCATTCCGTTAGCATAGCACTTGATCGTTTAGTTTGTTGCTATTACTTTCTTCATGACTTATACATGTTCCTATGAATATGAGATTATGCAACTCCCGTTTACCAGAGGAACACTTTGTGTGCTACCAAACGTCACAACGTAACTGGGTGATTATAAAGGTGCTCTACAGGTGTCTCCAAAGGTACTTGTTGGGTTGGCGTATTTCGAGATTAGGATTTGTCACTCCGATTGTTGGAGAGGTATCTCTGGGCCCACTCGGTAATGCACATCACTATAAGTCTTGCAAGCATTACAACTAATGAGTTAGTTGCGGGATGATGTATTACAGAACGAGTAAAGAGACTTGCCGGTAACGAGATTGAACTAGGTATTGAGATACTGACGATCGAATCTCGGGCAAGTAACATACCGATGACAAAGGGAACAACGTATGTTGTTATGCGGTCTAACCGATAAAGATCTTCGTAGAATATGTGGGAGCCAATATGAGCATCCAGGTTCCGCTATTGGTTATTGACCGGAGACGTGTCTCGGTCATGTCTACATAGTTCTCGAACCCGTAGGGTCCGCACGCTTAAAGTTCGATGACGGTTACATTATGAGTTTATGTGTTTTGATGTACCGAAGGAGTTCGGAGTCCCGGATGAGATCGGGGACATGACGAGGAGTCTCGAAATGGTCGAGATGTAAATATCGATATATTGGACGACTATATTCGGACATCGGAAAGGTTCCGAGTGATTCGGGTATTTTCGGGAGTACCGGGGAGTTACGGGAATTCGTATTGGGCCTTAATGGGCCATACGGGAAAGGAGAGAAAGGCCTCAAAGGGTGGCCGCACCCCTCCCCATGGGCTGGTCCAAATTGGACTAGGGAGGGGGGCGCCCCCTTCCTTCTCCTTTTCCCTTCCCTTTCCTTCCCTCCTACTCCTACTACTTGGAAGGGCTCCTAGTTCTACTAGGAAAGGGGGAATCCTACTCCCGGTGGGAGTAGGACTCCCATAGGGCGCGCCATAGAGAGGGCCGGCCCTCCCCCTCCTCCACTCCTTTATATACGGGGACAGGGGGCACCCCAAAGACACAACAATTGATCTCTTGATCTGTTAGCCGTGTGCGGTGCCCCCCTCCACCATAATCCACCTTGGTCATATCATAGCGGTGTTTAGGCTAAGCCCTGTGTCGGTAGAACATCATCATCGTTACCTCGCCGTCGTGCTGACGAAACTCTCCCTCAACACTCGGCTGGATCGGAGTTCGAGGGACGTCATCGAGTTGAACGTGTGCAAAACTCGAAGGTGTCGTGCGTTCGGTACTTGATCGTTTGGATCGTGAAGACGTACGACTACATCAACCGCGTTATGCTAACGCTTCCGCTTTCGGTCTACGAGGGTATGTGGACAACACTCTTCCCTCTCGTTGCTATGCATCACCATGATCTTGCGTGTGCGTAGGAATTTTTTTGAAATTACCACGTTCCCCAATAGTGGCATCCGAGCCAGGTTTTATGCGTTGATGTAATATGCACGAGTAGAACACAAGTGAGTTGTGGGCGATATAAGTCATACTGCTTACCAGCATGTCACACTTTGGTTCGGCGGTATTGTTGGATGAAGCGGCCTGGACCGACATTACGCGTACGCTTACGCGAGACTGGTTCTACCGACGTGCTTTGCACACAGGTGGCTGGAGGGTGTCAGTTTCTCCAACTTTAGTTGAATCGAGTGTGGCTACGCCCGGTCCTTGCGAAGGTTAAAACAGCACCAACTTGACAAACTATCGTTGTGGTTTTGATGTGTAGGTAAGAACGGTTCTTGCTCAGACCGTAGCAGCCACGTAAAACTTGCAACAACAAAGTAGAGGACGTCTAACTTGTTTTTGCAGGGCATGTTGTGATGTGATATGGTCAAGACGTGATGAGATATAAGTTGTTGTATGACATGATCATGTTTTGTTGAAGTTACCGGCAACAGGCAAAAGCCTTATGGTTATCTCTCTATTGCATAAGATGCAAGCACCAAATAATTGCTTTACTTTATCGCTATGCGATAGTAATAGTTGCAAGAGCAATTGTTGGCGAGACAACCATGTGACGACACATTGATATAGATCAAGATGATGGAGATCATGGTTTGATGCCGGTGACGATGGAGATCATGACGATACTTTGGAGATGGAGATCAAAGGCACAAGATGATGATGGCCATATCATGTCACATATTTTGATTGCATGTGATGTTTATCTTTTATACATCTTATTTTGCTTAGTTCGGCGGTATCTTTATAAGATAATCTCTCACTAAATTATCAAGGTATAAGTGTTCTCCCTGAGTATGCACCGTTGCGAAAGTTCTTCGTGCTGAGACACCACGTGATGATCGGGTGTGATAGGCTCTACGTTTAAATACAACGGGTGCAAAACAGTTGCACACGCGGAATACTCAGGTTAACCTTGACGAGCCTAGCATATAACAGATATGGTCTTGGAACACGGAGACTGAAAGGTCGAGCGTGAATCATATAGTAGATATGATCAACATAGTGATGTTCACCATTGAAACTACATCTCACGTGATGATCGGACATGGTTTAGTTGATATGGATCACGTGAAGAAGATTAGAGGGATGTCTGTCTAAGTGGGAGTTCTTAAGTAATATGATTAATTGAACTTTAATTTATCATGAACTTAGTCCTGGTAGTATTAGCATATCTATGTTGTAGATCAATAGCTCGCGATGTTGCTCCGAGATTATTGTGTTCCTAGAGAAAAGTTATGTTGAAAAATGTTAGTAGCAATGATGCGGATTGGATCCATGATTTGAGGATTATCCTCATTGCTGCATAGAAGAATTATGTCTTTGATGCACCGCTAGGTGACAGACCTATTGCAGGAGTAGATGCAGACGTTATGAATGTTTGGCTAGCTCAATATGATGACTACTTGATAGTTTAGTGCACGATGCTTAACGGCTTAGAATCGGGACTTCAAATACGTTTTGAATGTCATGGACCATATGAGATGTTCCAGGAGTTGAAGTTAATATTTCAAGCAAATACCCGAGTTGAGAGGTATGAAGTCTCCAACAAGTTCTATAGCTAAAAAGATGGAGGAGAATAGTTCAAGCAGTGAGCATGTGCTCAGATTGTCTGGGTACTACAATCGCTTGAATCAAGTGGGAGTTAATCTTCCAGATAAGATAGTGATTGACAGAATTCTCTAGTCACCATCACCAAGTTAGTAGAACTCGTGATGAACTATGATATGCAAGGGATAACGGAAACGATTCCCAAGCTCTTCGTAATGCTGAAATCAACGAAGGTAGAAATCAAGAAAAATATCAAGTGTTGATGGTAGACAAGACCATTAGTTTCAAGAAAAGGGCAAAGGGAAGAAGGGGAACTTCAAGAAGAACGGCAAGCAAGTTGCTGCTCAAGTGAAGAAGCCCAAGTCTGGTCCTAAGCCTGAGACTAAGTGCTTCTACTGCAAAGGGACTGGTCACTGGAAGCGGAACTGCCCCAAGTATTTGGCAGATAAGAAGGATGGCAAAGTGAACAAAGGTATATTTGATATACAGATTATTGATGTGTATTTTACTAGTGTTCGTAGCAATCCCTCAGTATTTGATACTGGTTCAGTTGCTAAGAGTAGTAACTCGAAACGGGAGTTGCAGAATGAACAGAGACTAGTTAAGGGTGAAGTGACGATGTGTGTTGGAAGTGGTTCCAAGATTGATATGATCATCATCGCACACTCCCTATACTTTTGGGATTAGTGTTGAACCTAAATAAGTGTTATTTGGTGTTTGCATTGAGCATGAATATGATTTGATCATGTTTATTGCAATACGGTTATTCATTTAAGTAAGAGAATAAATTGTTGTTCTGTTTACATATATGGTTACACACCCAATGAAAATGGTTTGTTGGATCTTGATCGTAGTGATACACATATTCATAATATTGAAACCAAAAGATG
Organism: Triticum dicoccoides; assembly: GCF_002162155.2. Lineage (NCBI taxonomy): Eukaryota > Viridiplantae > Streptophyta > Magnoliopsida > Poales > Poaceae > Triticum > Triticum dicoccoides. The sequence goes on from NC_041388.1 coordinate 601,403,649, forward strand.
CAAAGTAATAATGATAGTGCAACTTATTTGTGGCACCGCCGTTTAGGTCATATTGGTGTAAAGCGCATGAAGAAACTCCATGCTGATGGACTTTTGGAATCACTTGATTATGAATCACTTGATGCTTGCGAACCATGCCTCATGGGCAAGATGACTAAGTCTCCGTTCTTCGGAACAATGGAGCGAGCAACTGACTTATTGGAAATAATACATACTGATGTATGCGGTCCGATGAGTGTTAAGGCTCACTGCAAGTATCGTTATTTTCTGACCTTCACGGATGATTTGAGCAGATATGGGTATATCTACTTGATGAAACACAAGTCTGAAACATTTGAAAAGTTCAAAGAATTTCAGAGTGACGTGGAGAATCATCGTAACAAAAATAAAAATTTCTACGATATGATCGCAGAAGTAAAATATTTGAGTTACGAGTTTGGCCTTCAGTTAAAACAATGTGAAATAGTTTCACTACTCACGCCACCTGGAACACCACAGTGTAGTGGTGTGTCCGAACGTCGTAAGCATACTTTATTAGATATGGTGCGATCTATGATGTCTCTCACCAATTTACCACTATCATTTTGGGGTTATGCATTAGAGACAGGTACATTCACGTTAAATAGGGCACCATCTAAATCCGTTGAGACGACACCGTATGAACTATGGTTTGGCAAGAAACCTAAGCTGTCGTTTCGTAAAGTTTGACGTTGCAATGCTTATGTGAAAAAGTTTCAACCTGATAAGCTCAAACCCAAATCGGAGAAGTGCGTCTTCATAAGATACCCAAAAGAAAATATTGGGTACACCTTCTATCACAGATCCGAAGGCAAGTTATTCATTGCTGAGAATGGATCCTTTCTAGAGAAGGAGTTTCTCTCGAAAGAAGTGAGTGGGAGGAAAGTAGAACTTGATGAGGTAACTGTACCTGCTCCCTTATTGGAAAGTAGTTCATCACAGAAATCTGTTCCTGTGACTACTACACTAATTAGTGAGGAAGCTAATGATGATGATCATGTAACTTCAGATCAAGTTACTACCGAAACCTCGTAGGTAAACCAGAGTGATATCCGCACCAGAGTGGTACGGTAATCCTGTTCTGGAGGTCATGTTACTTGACCATGACGAGCCTACGAACTATGAGGAAGTGATGATGAGCCCAGATTCCGCGAAATGACTTGAGGCCATGAAATCTGAGATGAGATCCATGTATGAGAGCAAAGTATTGACTTTGATTGACTTGCCCAATGATCGGCGAGCCATTGAGACTAAATGGATCTTCAAGAGGAAGACGGACGCTGATAGTAGTGTTACCATCTACAAAGCTAGAATTGTCGCAAAAAGGTTTTCGACAAGTTCAAGGTGTTGACTACGATGAGAGTTTCTCACTCGTATCTATGCTTAAGTCTGTCCGGATCATGTTAGCAATTGCCGCATTTTATGAAATCTGGCAAATGGATAAACAAAACTGCATTCCTTAATGGATTTATTAAAGAAGAGTTGTACATGATGCAACCAGAAGGTTTTGTCAATCCTAAAGGTACTAACAAAATATGCAAGCTCCAGCGATCCATCTATGGACTGGTGCAAGCATCTCGGAGTTGGAATGTACGCTTTGATAAGTTGATCAAAGCATATAGTTTTATACAGACTGGCGGTGAAGCCTGTATTTACAAGAAAGTGAGTGGGAGCACTACAGCATTTCTGATAAGTATATGTGTATGACATATTGTTGATCGGAGATAATGTAGATTTATTCTGCAAAGCATAAAGGAATGTTTGAAAGGAGTTTTTCAAAGAAAGACCTCGGTGAAGCTGCTTACATATTGAGCATCAAGATCTATAGAGATAGATGAAGACGCTTGATAAGTTTTCCAATGAGTACATACCTTGACAAGATTTTGAAGTAGTTAAAAATAGAACAGTCAAGGAAGGAGTTCTTGCCTGTGTTACAAAGGTGTGAAGTTGAGTAAGACTCAAAACCAGACCACGGCAGAAGATAGAGAGAGAGAGTGAAAGTCATTCCCTATGCCTCAGCCATAGGTTCTATAAAGTATGCCATGCTATGTACCAGACCTATTGTATACATTGCCCTGATTTTGGCAAGGGAGTACAATAGTGATCTAGGAGTAGATCACTGGACATTGGTCAAAATTATCCTTAGTGGAATAAGGGTATGTTTCTCGATTAAGGAGGTGACAAAAGGTTACGTCGATGCAAGTTTTGACACTGATCCAGATGACTCAAAGTCTCAATCTAGATACATATTGAAAGTGGGAGCAATTAGCTAGAGTAGCTTAGTGCAGAGCATTGTTGACATAGAAATTTGCAAAATACTTACGGATCTGAATGTGGTAGACCCGTTGACTAAACTTCTCTCACAAGCAAAACATGATCACACCTTAGTACTCTTTGGGCGTTAATCACATAGCGATGTGAACTAGATTATTGAATCTAGTAAACCCGTTGGGTGTTGGTCATATGACGATGTGAACTATGGGTGTTAATCACATGGTGATGTGAACTATTGATGTTAAATCACATGGCGATGTGAACTAGATTATTGACTCTAGTGCAAGTGGGAGACTGAAGGAAATATGCCCTAGAGGCAATAATAAAGTTATTATTTATTTCCTTATATCATGATAAATGTTTATTATTCATGCTAGAATTGTATTAACCGGAAACATAATACATATGTGAATACATAGACAAACAGTATGTCACTAGTATGCCTCTACTTGACTAGCTCGTTGATCAAAGATGGTTATGTTTCCTAACCATAGACATGAGTTGTCATTTGATTAACGGGATCACATCATTAGGAGAATGATGTGATTGACTTGACCCATTCCGTTAGCATAGCACTTGATCGTTTAGTTTGTTGCTATTGCTTTCTTCATGACTTATACATGTTCCTATGACTATGAGATTATGCAACTCCCGTTTACCAGAGGAACAGTTTGTGTTCACAACGTAACTGGGTGATTATAAAGGTGCTCTATAGGTGTCTCCAAAGGTACTTGTTGGGTTGGCATATTTCGAGATTAGGATTTGTCACTCCGATTGTCGGAGAGGTATCTTTGGGCCCACTCGGTAATGCACATCACTATAAGCCTTGCAAGCATTGCAACTAATGAGTTAGTTGCGGGATGATGTATTACAGAACGAGTAAAGAGACTTGTCGGTAACGAGATTGAACTAGGTATTGAGATACCGACGATTGAATCTCGGGCAAGTAACATACCGATGACAAAGGGAACAACGTATGTTGTTATGCGGTCTGACCGATAAAGATCTTCGTAGAATATGTGGGAGCCAATATGAGCATCTAGGTTCCGCTATTGGTTATTGACCGGAGACGTGTCTCGGTCATGTCTACATAGTTCTTGTACCCGTAGGGTACGCACGCTTAAAGTTCGATGACGGTTATATTATGAGTTTATGTGTTTTGATGTACCGAAGGAGTTCGGAGTTCCAGATGATATCGGGGACATGACGAGGAGTCTCAAAATGGTCGAGACGTAAAGATGATATATTGGACGACTATATTCGGACATCGGAAAGGTTCCATGGGCTGGTCCGAATTGGACTAGGGAGGGGGGCGCCCCCTTCCTTCCTTCTCCTTTCCCTTCCCTTTCCTTCCCTCCTACTCCTACTACTTGGAAGGGCTCCTAGTTCTACTAGGAAAGGGGGAATCCTACTCCCGGTGGGAGTAGGACTCCCCTAGTGCGTGCCATAGAGAGGGCCGGCCCTCCCCCTCCTCAACTCCTTTATATACGGGGGTAGGGGGCACCCCAAAGACACAACAATTGATCTCTTGATCTCTTAGCCGTGTGCGGTGCCCCCCTCCACCATAATCCACCTCGGTCATATCATAGCAGTGCTTAGGCGAAGCCCTGCGTCGGTAGAACTTCATCATCATCACCACGCCGTCGTGCTGACGAAACTCTCCCTCAACACTCGGCTGGATCGGAGTTCGAGGGACGTCATCGAGTTGAACGTGTGCAGAACTCGGAGGTGTCGTGCGTTCGGTACTTGAGCGGTTGGATCGTGAAGACGTACGACTACATCAACCGCGTTGTGCTAACGCTTCCGCTTTCAATCTACGAGGGTATGTGGACAACACTCTCCCCTCTCGTTTCGATGCATCACCATGATCTTGCGTGTGCATAGGAATTTTTTTGAAATTACTACGTTCCCCAACAATAACGCATACCACTACTGCAGTTTTCCTTCTCTGGTTCTCATTACTGTAATTTAGGGTTCCCTCGTGGACGCGACGACACTAAGGGTTCTTTGTTATGCCCCTATCAGCTGCAAAGCTCGGTAATAGAGGATAATATTGTCACCTCTTTACCCCTGCATCATAATCTTTACAATGATGGTAATATGCTCCATGGGTTGAGTGGGCCCCTTCACAACATTCACGAAGGCTATTAAGTCAAACACACAACAGAGAATCTCGTATCCTTATAAGATTTCAACATTATACATACTAGGGTTCATCCATATCCATGAGAACCAAGGGAACTACTTACACATGGAGATAGCAAGCATCATATGAATAATGGCAAATCAGAGTAATACATGTACGGATCCACTAGGGTTCGGTATTACAACGAGTGAGAGGGGATGGTGGTGAAGATGATGATGGAGATGGAAACTGCCGGCATCTTCATGCACGAGGTGATGGCGATGGCGGAGTCCTCCCTGTTGATTCACTCTCTGGAGGCTAGGGCTATGTGTTTCGGAATGGTTTCTAGTGAATACGGATCAGGCGGTGGCGACGGCAGCTGGTACGACAGGCGATACGAGCATGTGCGGTCGTACCTTTGACTCCTTTGGTGAACTTATTTCTTCTCCCATTCACTTCTCTCTTTTATGGTATATTATATCGCGTTAATTGAAGTATTGGCGTTGTTTCCTCGCACTCCCCAAATACTTCTCTAGATGACATCCTGGTGAAAATAGGCAAAAGAGGTGCATGGATGCGGTAAATCCAGCAAGCCCTACTAGTACAGTGCAAAATAAAAAGGTAGAAATAATGTAAATTTTAGACTCATCAACTCCCCCAAGCTTAAGTCTTGCTCGTCCCCAAGCAAGTACTACAGCTTGTAAGAACAAGGTCATCGAGTTTTATGAGGTGCGGATAAATATAGAGGCATGAGTCCATCACAAGCAATCAGAACACACATAAGATAAACGACCGAGTGGGTATTAGCACATTTTCACCGTTTGAATGATCATGAAGGCTTCCACACCTTGCTACTTAATTCATTAGTAAATGTGTCACAACTCCATGTAATAGGCTATTCATTTTCTACCGAGAAAAAGCAAGGGGTCCTCAGTTTTAATCAAAATACTTGAATATTATTTTTCACCTTTTCTTTGGAAGCATGTTTATTCGCCCATCTCACACTTGTTCTTTTTCATGTGAGATATAGGCTAAAATACTTCTTATTTGAGATTGGGTTCACAAAAGACTTATTTAATTTTTGAGAGGTTTTCCCCTTTTTTTATTGTTACTTGCTCATATATAATCAACTTGGTCATACTTTATGTCTCAAATCATTTTTGTACAAAAAACCATTTTTGTATTGCAATTGAAATTTACATAGGCTATCACATGCAGTTATTTTCCCTTTTCTAATTAGTTAATGCAATGCAATATGACGGAAAAAATCCAACATGTGAATACTTCTAACTACTTTTGTTCTGCTGCTTTACTTTTGTTTAGTTTCGTTAATTACTCTTCAAAGAATTCTACTCACTTGGTAATTATATTTACCTATCATGTTGCTTAGTTTCATTTTCGCAAGCTTGCTACTGTTTAGAAACACAGTCATTTTGCTATGATGCCTCTAAGTTTAGCTATCTCCCTGTTTAGTACATTCTTCTTTACTGTTGTTTAGTAGTTCTGTTTTACCTCTGTTCTTAGAAGAACTTATTGTTTTTTATTAATATGTTTAAACCTCCCAACCCACTCCCACAGTCTCATTGGTCGATAACTTTGAGCGTACATTAAGTCTCACCATAGATCAAGACACCATTCCCATGATCACAAGCCATTCCCACAACATCGGTCCATCAATTACCGAATACCTAGACACGACCACCCGTCCCCCGTGCCGCTCCCGCGAGCGGTGTCGTGGTTCTAAGCCTGACAGTAATGTAGGGGGGTAGGTATGGAGAGGCAAGATCTTAGCTATGGAGAAGTTGTAAGCACACGAGGTTTACGAATTCAGGCCCTTCTCGGAGGAAGTAATAGCCCTACGTCTCGGAGCCCGGAGGCGGTCGACTGGATTATGCGTGTATGAATTACAGGGGTGCGAACCCTTTACACTGAGGAGGGGGGTGGCTTATATAGAGTTCGTCGGCCCCCTCCGGCCCTCAGTTGTCCAGGGTCTTAAATACATTAAGGTCGGGCATTACTGGTAACGCCTCTAATAAAGTGCTATGATGACCATAAAGGCTACTTAATAACCGACCGTTAGCGTGCGGAGTGCCTTTAGGTCTCCTGGCTGTCGAGTGATTGGACCTTGGTCGAGTGATTACTTCTTGGTCGAGTGTCTTCGAGTCTGTCGAGTGAAACACCTTCAAGTCGATTGAAAGGTGATTTCTTCTTGAGATGTCCTTGGGTAGGGCAGCTGGGACAGGTCCATGACCCTACCCTAGGTACATAGCTTCATCATTAGCCCCCGAATGGATCGAGGTTTGAGTGGGGAAGGAGTTGAGCACTTCTCCGACTAATTTTTCATGCTATGAGCATATCTTGTTTCGGATCAATGAACCTGAGTGATGACAACAACTTCCTTTTCAGTCACCTTGATCCATTCTTAGTTTTTTTGTTGAGTGAGTTTCTTTACTTGAGAGGCTCCGAGTGACGGTGTGGAGGAGATCTTTGGTCTGACAAGTTGTTCTGCTGCCCGCAGATTTCACGGGATCCGAATTTTGGGAAGTGCGTGGGATGGGGAAGGCTGCAGTAATCGGATGGGATATGGCGGAGCCGCCTCGATCCCCACGCCACCTTTTTCGCCACGTATCGCACGCACGATTGTTACGGGATTTGACAGGACCGCCCGGGCCTACCAGTCAGCCACTCGGAAGCGGCCTCATATAAGGCGTTGGACCGGGATCTCTTGAACAGTGCGTCCCCATTATCTCTTCTCCTCTTCAGCCTCCTTCGTCGCGCTCGCTCTCGCCCCAGTACCACCGCTCCGTACGCATCTCGCCGGCGATGATGGGGAAGGAGAAGACGGCGGCTCTGGAGCGGGCGAAGAAAGCGACGACAAAGGCGAAGGGGAAGGCGACCAGTAGGGGCGGATCTTCCTCATGGACCGGCCTGCAGAAGGGCTGGATCCAGGGGGACTGGATCCGCTCGACGATCACCCAAGAGGATCTCGACGACCTAGCCGAAGGAGGGCTGATCCCCCATGAATCGGCGCGGCTTCCGGGGAGGGAATCCAAGCCGCAACCTTGGGAGGGTGAGCGCGTTCTCCTCTCCACGCACGTCGACCGTGGATTTTCCTTGCCTCCTCACCCTTTCTTTCGGGGATTTCTGAACTTCTTTGGGGCGCAACTCCACCACTTCACTCCCAACACAATCGTTTATCTCGCCGCTTTCATTTCTTTGTGCGAGAATTTCCTGGGTTGCTGGCCTCATTGGGGTCTTTTCAAGCACATTTTCACTTGTCGCTCTCAGACGGTGAAAAAGGTCAATCCGAGTGATGAGAGAACTCAAGTGATTTAGATGTGCAGGGGTGTTGGTGTTCAGATGAGAGGGAAATGTTCCTTTCCAGCCATGATTCTTCCCAACTCGGTTCGCGGATGGCAGTCGACCTGGTTTTACTACAAAGACCAGTCGACGCCAGGGCAGTCGACCGGCCTCCCTCCTTTTACCATGGACCGAGTGAGGAAACCCTCCTCTTTGAAGGTGCTCCCGGAGGAGAAGGCGCAGGTGAGGGTGCTGGTTGAGTGAGTGGTCCAGCTTATCCGTGACGGGGTCACCGGTATGGATCTCTTGGAGGTCTTCCTTCAGCGGCGCATCCAGCCTCTTCAAGCTCGAGACCATCCGATGTGGATGTATTCGGGTCTTGACGACTCCACTCGGATTCACCCAGAGGAGGTCGATGACGACACATTGGAGAAGTGGCTGTCAGGCATGACCGGAAACAAGGACAACCCCAGGGGAGCCAGGAGAGTTCCTCCATTCGACCAGTCCCATGTACCAGAGAAGGTCCGATTCCGAGCTTTTGATTGTAATCTGAATTCACTCGCGCAGCCGTCTATACCGCGTCGACTAACTTTATTCTTCCTGCTTTCTTTCAGGCCCTTATCAAAATGTATTCAATGCCCAACGGAGAGCAAGAGCAAGATCTGGAAGGCGAGGCGAGCGGCGGCGACAGTGGCGAATGGACTTCTGACGGTGAAGGGGACGGAGAAAGCGACGACTCAAGTGACGAAGAAGAAGTCGAGTTGCCTCCTCGCAGGGAGAGGCGATCCAAGCTTGACCAAGAACGACCGAGCGCCCGCGAAAAGGCGACTGCTCAGGCTGGTCAGTCTTCAAAGCATCCTCGGATCTCTTCACCAACCTCGACCAAAAAAGCGCCAAAGCATCCCAAAGTTGCAGAGCCGAAGACTCGGAAGGCGTTGCCGAAGATTAAGATTGACATCCCCGTCGCTTCCGCGTGAGTGTCTCCCTTTGTATTCACTTAACGCCCCGCGCTGTTTGTTTTTCTTGTTTTAACCAGACGAGCTTTGGAACTGGCAGTGCTGCTACTTCCGGGACCTCAGCTTACAGGGATGAGGATGAGGAAATGGAGGATGTGGTCACTTCCAATCTGGGTATGATTTCTGCCATTCTGTCTTGATTTGGTCGCCTCAACTGCAATGTGCACCATTGGGTGATGTGATTTGGCGATTGAACTTTGCACAGCTCCCAACATTATTAACCTCCCCGATGATGATGAAGAGCCCGAGAGGCCTTTGACGAGGAAGAATAGGCAAGCTCCTGCAAGCAAGGTGCCACAGTCGATGCCGAGGGCGGAACCAGTCGTTCAGGACACTGGCGACGCCAATCGGGGTTCTGCTACCTTTGCCGTGCCACTGTCGAGTGCCTTGCCTTCTTCGTCGACTGCTCAGGCCCCTGTCGACCCACCTTCAGTTTTTGCGACCCATCATGTCCCAGAGGACGAAGTGAATGCTGCCAAGGAAGCTATACGCCAGGCGGGCATCATGATGGAGAAGATGAAGATGGTGCGGGACGCCAGTCAGGCCACCTACGACGCCAGCTCGGCTCTCCAAAGCAACGTTCATGTTAGTTGGTCACCGCTTGTTCTGTTAGGATATGCTATCTGAAGACTCTTTTCGAAAATCTTTGCATCTGTACACCCACTGGGTGCGTCGATTGAATTTTTGAACTAGTGGAGGCACGCTGAGTGCACCCACTGGGTGTAGTCCCCGAGACTACGGTGGACTGTTGGCAGTCGACTGTAGTCTTTTTATTTTGTCGAGTGTAAACCGAACTGGTAGTTTGTCTCTTCCACTCGGTCTGGTCGAGTGGGATCAGAACCGGTGGGGGCACGCCAAGTGCACCCGTTGGGTGTAGTCCCCGAGACCGCGGTCGACTGCTGGCAGTCGACTGTGGTCTGAGTTCTTCTTTCTCTCCCCCCTTTTTTTTACTTCCCGCACTCGACTCCGGCGGGCCGGTCGAGTGGGATCAGAGACGGTGGGGGCACGCAAAGTGCACCCACTGGGTGTAGTCCCCGAGACTATGGTGGACTGAGGGCAGTCGACCGTAGTCATAGTACTTATTGTCTTTGTCGTTTTTCGCTGTAAAATAACTTCTCCTCTTTGATTGCAGAAATCTTGTGATCTTGGAGCTCGCTTTGCTGACTTGGAGAAACAGCAGATCCAACTGAACCTTGACTTGGAGCTGGCCAAGACAGAGCTGCAAAAGGCCAGGGACGGCGCCAATGGTAAGACGAGTTTGTCTACTGGTTTGTCTTAGGCTTGAGTACCCTTCTGCTCTTTCTGAATAAAACATCATTTCTTTGCAGAAAAACTAAGAGAAGCTCTGGCGAGGAAGGATCAGGATCTGGCTGCTGCTCGAAAGGAAGCTGACGACAGGACCGCTCTGGCTGAACAGAAACTAGCTTCGGTCGGCCGGTTGGAAGAAGAGAATACCAAGATGAAATCTGCTCTGAACGAAGCCAACAAGGAGTGCACACGCTTGAAGAAGGACAATCTCAACCTGTACGAGAAGATGGAAGGCATCGCTTGCAGGAGGGACGATCTAGAGAGCTATCTGAGGAGCCTTGCCAAGAATTTATTCATCAAGCTTGAAGGTACACATTTTGTTCCGACTGATTTTTTCGTCGACTCAGCGTATGAAAATTGACTTATCCTTGGATCGTGAATGTAGAGTTTTGCTAGAACTTCGAGGAGGAGACTGGACAGATTGAGCCAGGTTTGGACCCAATCAATTCTCCCGTGAAAGATGAAACTGCCATGAATCTGCTCCGACTGGAATCCCGCATCAACGGTGTTGTGGACTACTTGGCTCGACTGAAGGTCGCCACGTCACGGATCGACCCGGCACTTTGGCCAGAGGCCACGCTCTAGAATGATCTTGAGTCTCTGATGACTCGACTTAACGAGATCCCTGACCAAGTGCAGGAGTGGAAGAAATCTTCTGCCCGGTGTGGTGCCGATGTGGCTCTGTCTTTGGTTCGTGTCCATTGCAAGGAGGTGCGACAAGATAAGCTGGCAGCAATCAAGGTCGCCAACACCCAGAAGCATGACTTCTGATCTTTTATGGAGACTTTCATCGCTGCAGCCACTCGGATCGCCGACGGTGTTGACCTAGACGAGTTCGTCGAGCCTGCCAGTCCTCCTCCCGTGGAGTGAACAAACTTTTATGCCTCACCTTAAATTTGCCTCGGAATGCCGAGTGGTTTTTGTAACCATTAAACTCTTTCGGGCTGAATGCCCGAGCACTTCGATCTGTGGTCCGGAACCTTTAGGATTTATCTGAACTTGGTTTATCGTTGAATATCTTCATGAATCCTCCGTCGAGTGGAAATCGTTATTCACTCGAGACAACTTTTGTATTTGTGGCGCCGCCCCGAAGGAGAAGGTGGCAGTCGACCTGCACCTCGTCGACCTTGCGGGTCGGCGATGGAGCGCACGTTGTATTTGTGGCGAAGCTCCCAAGGAGAAGGCGTCAGTCGACCTGCACATCATCGTCCTTGCGGAGTGGGATGGAGCGCACATTGTTTTTGTGGCGAAGCTCCCAAGGAGAAGGTGGAAGTCGACCTGGACCTCGTCGTCCTTGCGGGTCGGCGATGGAGCGTACGTCGTATTTGTGGCGAAGCTCCCAAGGAGAGGGTCGCAGTCGACCTGCACCTTGTCGTCCTTGCGGGTTGGCGATGGAGCGCATGTTGTATTTGTGGCGAAGCTCCCAAGGAGAAGGCGGCAGTCGACCTGCACCTCGTCATCCTTGAGGATTGAGATATGTTTTGTACTTAGGTGAGTACTGGACTGCAGCAAAGCCCCCGAGTGGGAGGATCGCTCACCACTCGGTAGGATTTTTTAAACTTAGGCGAGTACTGGACTGCAGCTAAGCCCCTGAGTGGGAGGGTCGCTCACCACTCGGTAGGATTTTTCAAACTTAGGCGAGTACTGGACTGCAGCTAAGCCCCCGAGTGGGAGGATCGCTCACCACTCGGTAGGATTTTTCAAATACTTAGGCGAGTATTGGACTGCAGCTAAGCCCCCGAGTGGGAGGCTGGCTCACCATTCGGTAGGATT
>NC_041388.1:601415664-601440027 GCF_002162155.2 Triticum dicoccoides
AGCCCCCGAGTGGGAGGCTGGCTCACCACTCGATAGGATTTTCAAATACTTAGGCGTAGGATTTTCAAATACTTAGGCGAGTACTGGACTGCAGCTAAGCCTCCGAGTGGGAGGCTAGCTCACCACTCGATAGGATTTTCAAATACTTAGGCGAGTACTGGACTGCAGCTAAGCCCCCGAGTGGGAGGCTGGCTCACCACTCGGTAGGATTTTCAAATACTTAGGCGAGTACTGGACTGCAGCTAAGCCACCGAGCGGGAGGCTGGCTCACCACTCGGTAGGATTTTCAAATACTTAGGCGAAACGGGTTTGCAGCTAAGCCCCCGAGTGGGAGGCTGGCTCACCACTCGGTAGGAAATTATTTTTACAAACTTAGGCGAAACGGATTCGCAGCTAAGCCACCCACTGGGGGATTTCTCACGCAAACAAAAACAATAACAATCACTGGGAAAATTATAACGCTCTTGTCTTTGATAAATAAACTACAGGAGTTTTTCTTATTACATCTCATCCGAGTGAGAATTCAAGTATAAAAGGGGCGGAGGAGCTCCGCATTCCAGGCTCGTGGCTCATCAATCTGGCGATCGACATTATAGAGGTGGTACGCTCCATTGTGGAGGACTCTGGTGACTATGAAGGGGCCTTCCCAGGTAGGAGCGAGTTTGTGTGGTTTCTGCTGATCCACTCGGAGGACTAAGTCTCCTTCTTGGAAGGCTCGACTCTTCACATTTCTAGCATGGAATCGACGCAAGTCTTGCTGATAGATGGTCGATCGGATCATGGCCATTTCTCTTTCTTCTTCCAGGAGGTCGACTGCGTCCTGCCGGGCTTGTTCTGCTTCATCTTCAGAGTAGAGCTCGACTCGGGGGGCGTTGTGAAGCAGGTCACTCGACAGGACTGCTTCGGCTCCGTAGACCAGAAAGAATGGGGTTCTTCCGGTCGATCGGTTCGGGGTTGTCCTCAATCCCCAAAGGACTGATGGAAGCTCGTCGACCCATGCACCTGCTGTGTGCTTGAGATCGTGCATCAATCGAGGTTTCAGTCCTTTGAGAATTAGGCTGTTTGCCCTTTCCGCTTGTCCATTCTACTGGGGGTGAGCGACCGAAGCGTAGTCGACTCGTGTGCCCTGAGAGGCACAAAAGGCCCTGAATTTGTCAAAATCGAAGTTCGACCCATTATCAGTGATGATGCTGTGCGGAACTCCATATCTGAATATCAACTCTCTGATGAAACTGATAGCAGTGCAAGCATCAAGATTCTTGATAGGCTTAGCTTCAATCCATTTGGTGAACTTGTCGACTGCTACTAGCACATGAGTGAAGCCGCTCCTGCCCATTCTCAGTGGTCCAACCATGTCCAGCCCCCAAACAGCGAAGGGCCAGATGAGTGGAATGGTTTTCAGGGCTGATGCGGGCTTGTGAGACATATTGGAGTAATACTGACATCCTTCACATTTGTCGACTATCTCTTTTGCCATTTCATTGGCCCTTGGCCAGTAGAATCCCGCTCGGTATGCTTTAGCCACAATGGTCCGAGAGGACGCATGATGACCACAGGTCCCCGAGTGGATATCATCAAGGATCATCTGACCTTCTTCTGGTGCTATACACTTCTGACTGACTCTGGTCGCGCTTTCTCTATACAACTGTCCCTTTATGACTGTAAAGGCCTTGGATCGACGGACGATCTGTCGAGCCTCTTCTTCGTCTTCTGGGAGCTCTTTCCTTAGGATGTACGCGATGTACGGTATTGTCCAGTCGGGAGTGATGACCAAGACTTCCATGATCAGGTCGACCACAGCTAGAACTTCAACTTCAGTCGGATCCGTGGCACTTTTTGGCTGTGGGGCCTCTTCAGTGAAGGGATCCTCCTGAACTGATGGTGTGTGGATGTGTTCCAAAAACACATTGCTGGGAATGGCTTCTCTTTTGGAACCTATTTTTGCCAAATCATCAGCTGCTTGATTTTTCAGTCGGGGTATGTGATGAAGCTCTAACCCCTCGAATTTCTTCTCTAGCTTTCTCACTACATTGCAATAACCAGTCATGGCTGGACTTCTGACGTCCCACTCCTTCATCACCTGATTAACCACCAAATCTGAGTTGCCATAGACCATGAGGCGACGGACGCCGAGTGAAATGGCCATGCGCAACCCATATAAAAGTGCTTCATATTCTGCCTCGTTATTGGAGGAATCAAAGTGGATTTGAAGAACATATCTGAGCTTATCCCCTCGGGGGGAGACCAACACCACCCCGGCACCGGAACCATTCAGCATTTTGGAACCGTCGAAGAACATGGTCCAATGCTCCGAGTGAACCTGAGTCGGCAGTTGCTGTTCAATCCACTCGGTGACGAAATCAGCTATTGCCTGGGATTTGATAGCTTTCTTTGCCTCAAACTTGATATCTAGAGGAAGGAGTTCAATCGCCCATTTTGCCACTCGACCAGTTGCATATCTGTTATGCAGGATCTCTGACAATGGAGCGTCGCTGACGACTGTAATGGAATGATCAGAGAAGTAGTGAGCAACTTTCTTTGTGGTCATATAAATCCCATATACAAGCTTCTGATAATGAGGATATCTTTGCTTCGATGGGGTCAAAACTTCAGAAATATAATACACTGGGCGCTGAACTTTGAAGGCTTTTCCTTCTTCTTCCCGCTCGACCGTTAGTACCGTACTAACGACTTCTCTCGTGGCTGCGATGTAAAGCAGCAAAGGCTCTTTGCTGATTGGGGCAGCAAGCACCGGATGGGTGGAGAGCAGAGCTTTGAGCTCTGCAAACGCTGCATCAGCTTCAGGAGTCCACTCGAACTTGTCTGACTTCTTCATCAATCGGTAAAGAGTCAATGCCTTTTCACCGAGATGAGAGATGAATCGACTTAAAGCAGCCAAGCAACCAGTAAGCTTTTGGACGTCGTGCACTCGCACATGACTTTTCATTCGGAGTATAGTACCGACTTTCTCCGGATTTGCGTCGATTCCCCGTTCGGAAATGAGGAACCCGAGTAACTTTTCGCCAGGAACTCCGAATGTGCACTTTGATGGATTAAGCTTGATGTCATACCTCCTGAGGTTGGCAAAGGTTTCAGCAAGGTCAGTCAGCAGGTCGGAACCCTTCCGTGACTTCACCACAATATCATCCATGTATGCTTCCACATTCCGACTGATTTGAGTGAGCAAACACTTCTGAATCATCCTCATGAATGTGGCTCCGGCTTTCTTGAGGCCGAATGGCATGGTAACATAACAGAAGCACCCGAATGGAGTGATGAAAGTTGTTTTGATCTCGTCAGGTCCATACAGACGGATCTAATGGTACCCGAAATAGGCGTCTAAAAAAGACAGTCGCTCACATCCCCCAGTCGAGTCGACTATCTGGTCGATGCGGGGGAGAGGAAAATGATCTTTCGGGCAGGCCCGATTGATATGTTTAAAGTCAATGCACATGCAAAGTGACTTGTCCTTCTTGGGGACCATGACAACGTTGGCGAGCCACTCAGAGTGGTAGATCTCTCGGATGAACTCCGCTGCTAAGAGCCGAGCCACCTCCTCGCCAATAGCCTTTCTCTTCTGGACGGCGGACCGTCGGAGATGTTCTTTGACAGGTTTTATTTTCGAGTCGACTCGTAGGCGATGCTCAGCCAGCTCCCTGGGAACACCTGGCATGTCAGAAGGCTTCCATGCAAAAATGTCCCAGTTCTCACGGAGGAACTGGATGAGCGCTTCTTCCTATTTGGAGTCGAGTGTTGTTGAGATATGAGTTGGAGCAGCGCTGGGATCAGTCGGGTGGATGTGAGATGTCTTCGTTTCGCCAGACGACTGAAAAGTTGATTCTGTAGCGGGCTTCTTGGCTCGCAACAAATCACTCGGGTCTGCAGTCTTCTGGTATTCCTACAGCTCCACCACTGCCATCTGAGCATCAGCGATCTTTGAGCCTTTTTGAAAACACTCTTCTGCTTTCTTACGATTGCCCGTAACAGTGATCACACCTTTGGTACCAGGCATCTTCAATTTGAGATACACATAACATGGTCGGGCCATGAAGTGTGCATAAGCCGGCCTGCCCAAAATAGCGTGATAGGCACTCTGGAAGTCTACAACTTCGAACGTCAACTTTTCTTTGCGGTAATTCTTGGAATCACCGAAAACCACTTCAAGAGCAATCTGGCCGAGTGATTCAGCCTTCTTCCCAGGAATGACTCCATGGAAACTCATGTTGCTGGTACTGAGTCTGGACATCGGAATGCCCATCCCTTTCAGCGTCTCAGCATATAGTATGTTCAAACCACTGCCACCATCCATCAAGACTTTGGTTAGTCGAGTGCCTTCAACAACTGGGTCGACCACCAAAGCTTGCCTCCCAGGGTTGGCAATGTGCGTTGGGTGATCGGACCGGTCGAATGTGATGGCAGTCTGAGACCACTTCAGATAACTGGGTGTCGCCGGAACAACCATATTCACCTCTTGGTTGATAACTTCCAGTCGACTTTTGCTTTCAACATCGGCAAAAATCATCAGGGTGGAATTGACCTGGGGGTATCCATCATCACTATCTTCCTTGTCCTCAACTTTGTCCAACTCCTTTTCCTTATCTTTGGGTTGCTTGCCCTGGAACTGCTGGATCAAGAGTCGGCACTGTCGAGTGGTATGTTTCGGGTAAATGAAATTACCCTCTTCATCTTTCTTGGTGTGGATGTGACATGGCAAATCCAACACATCATTTCCATCATGGTCTTTAACTTTCTTGGGGTTCCAAGGTCCTTTGGGTTTCCCCTTAAACTTTCCTTGAGTTACAGCCAAGGCTTCCCCAGGAGCAGCTAGCTCGGCTTTCCGCTTCTGTTTCCGATTGGAATTTCCTCCGGTTTCTTGAGCGACTGACTTGAGCTTGCCACTCCTGAGTCGATCCTCATCTTCACCATTAGCGTACTTGGTGGCAATCTCCATCATCCGTTTCAGAGACATATCTCCGGTTCGACCGAATTTCAGATTCAGTTATTTGTACTTGACACCTTCTTTGAAGGCATAGACTGCTTGATGGTCGGGCACATTCTCTACCGTGTGATGTAACGTGATCCATCTCTGGATGTAATCCCTCAAAGTTTCATTCGGCTTCTCCATGCAAGACCACAGTTCCGTCAGCCCTGCTGGTCGCTTGCATGTTCCTACAAATGTGGTGACAAATACTCGGACGAGATCTTCCCAAGTGTAAATGTTGCTGGGTGCTAACTGATTCAGCCACGCTCTGGCCGAGCCCTCCAACATGAGAGGTAGGTGCTTCATGGCCACTTCATCATTGCCGCCGCCAATCTAGACGACCACTCGGTAGTCTTCAAGCCAAGTATCGGGCTTGGACTCACCAGTGAACTTACTGACTCCAGTCGCCAACCTGAAGTTGGGAGGAATCACAACGGCCCTGATGGCTCTACTAAAGCACTCTGGCCCCGAAACACGTACTCTGTTGCTGGTAGGTGCATTTCCGTCGTGACCTTCTCGGTGAGCTCTATTCCTGTCGACCAAACCTTGAACGAGAATGGATCTCGCATCAAAGCCTGGTTCCCTGGGGTCGACTGGAATCCTTCGCCCAACACTATGAGGGCACCTGTCATCTTGCTGTCGAGGCGCATACAACCCGCTCCTCGGGGGAGGGGTGGGCACCCGACGTTGATCATCACGATCGAATCGGTGATCGTACTGCTCACGGCTCCCGTACTAATTGCGCCGATCCCCACGCCCTCACGCCTCGGGGGCGATCTTGGGCTATGAGCCGACTGGACCGTGTTTGCAGCAACAGATCTGCTATTAATCCTATTTCGCGACTGAGAAACAGCGGAATTCTGGTCTCCTGCTGCCCGAAGTAATGCTCTGATCTGCAGCAAGCCTCTGCCAGCCTCCAACTGGGAAGGCTGAATCGACTCTGCTATACGGGCTGCAACTGCTAAATTCTGAATCGGAGTTCGATATACCTGCGGGGGCAGAAAGAGCTGACGTCGACTGGATTCTGGAACCCGTTGTCACGCACGCTCGTCGAGTGCTCGCTGGAGGTTCTCTAGTCGAGCGCGCTTGGCCAAGTTTGCCAGGCGCGCGTACTTCAAGGCACGAGCCTCGGGGGTTTCTCCAACGATAGGAGTGTGCAGTGCATCCATGTTCCGGCGATGAAGTTCTTCTCTCTACAGCGACGTGAGAGGCTCGGGGAGATATTCCTCATGGGGACGCGACGGGTCGCCTCCACCTGCGCCTCCATCGGTGCGGGGAAAACCGGGAGGACTGGGTGGTCCATCGACCATCAGAACCTCCGGCGCCGGATCACTGCTGTCGCACTCGGATGCGGTCTCTGCGGAACTAGTCGAACAGGCCGTAGAGGGATTCGTCGGGCTCGATCGCCGCGACTTGAGGGGTGACCGACTGGTGTGCCACCACGTGTCTCACCCACCGCTGAAGTCTCGACCGACCGGAGCGCTTGCGCCGGCGGGAAACAGGGAGGGAGGACAGCACAGGAGCCGACCGATAGTGGGTCGACGGTTGCCGCAAGAGGATGCCGCGGACGCATGCGCGAAAGTGCGTCGCCTTGCGGACAAGGAGTGCGTCCACGTCGAGCGGAGCCTCCTGAAGCCAAGCGGAGTCGTCGGCGATGAACGTGAGCGCTCCGAGACGGATCTCGCGGCCCTCCACCAAAACTCCGGCAGAAACCATGATGATTTGGATCGGAAAAGATCGCAACTCCTCCAACAAATCGCTAAAACACCTGCCCCACGGTGGGCGCCAACTGTCGTGGTTATAAGCCTGACAGTAATGTAGGGGGGTAGGTATGGAGAGGCAAGATCTTAGCTATGGAGAAGTTGTAAGCACACGAGGTTTACGAGTTCAGGCCCTTCTCGGAGGAAGTAATAGCCCTACGTCTCGGAGCCCGGAGGCGGTCGACTGGATTATGCGTGTATGAATTACAGGGGTGCGAACCCTTTACACTGAGGAGGGGGGTGGCTTATATAGAGTTCGCCGGCCCCCTCCGACCCTCAATTGTGCAGGGTCTTAAATACATTAAGGTCGGGCATTACTGGTAACGCCTCTAATAAAGTGCTATGATGACCATAAAGGCTACTTAATAACCGACCGTTAGCATGCGGAGTGCCTTTAGGTCTCCTGGCCGTCGAGTGATTGGACCTTGGTCGAGTGATTACTTCTTGGTCGAGTGTCTTCGAGTCTGTCGAGTGAAACACCTTCAAGTCGATTGAAAGGTGATTTCTTCTTGAGATGTCCTTGGGTAGGGCAGCTGGGACAGGCCATGACCCTACCCTAGGTACATAGCTTCATCAGGCGGCCCGGGCGAAACCCTAGATTGCCGCTGCCGCTCCCCTTTCTCACCTTCCTTCTCCCTCGCCATCGCCAGGGGACGCCGCCGGGCAAAGCCCGCACGTGTGTCGGCGGCGGCGGGGCTCCCTCCCTCCTCGCGAGGCTCCTGGGCGGCGCGGGACGGCCAGCCCTCTCGGTGGCTCTCGGCTCGACGGCAGGTCGGGCCACCGGCGGATCTGTGGGGCTCCCCTTTGGTGGCGCAGCGGCGGCGTGGTATGCGCGGGGCGGCGAGGCGCGGGCTCCTCCTCCTCCCGATCTGTTGGTGCCGGCACTCGGGCGTGCGGCGGGGTCCGCGAGGGTGGTCGGCGCGCGACGTCCTCCTCCCCGATCTGATGGCTCCACGGTGGCGCCAGTGCTCGGGTGGCGGTTGGCTTCGGCAAGCGGTGGCGGGCGCTGGGCTCTCGACGGCGCTCCGGCGTGTGCAAGCGGCGGCGGTCCCTGTGCGCGGTCGGTGGCTCCGTCTCTGACCCGGACGGCGCGGGGGATGGCGGCGGCCCGGCGTGGCCGGCGATCAGGATGCGGTGGTGCCGGCGGCTCGCTGATCTGCCGGTACTCCAGGGTATGCCTGGTGGTGTTGGTGGTGATGGCGGCCCGTGCACGAGAGTTGGATCCCTTCGAACTGATCTGGGTGAAAACTTGCCTTGGGCTTCTGCTAAGGCCGGCGGTGGCAGGGGCTATCTGCGTTGTTCCCTTCTTGAAGGCATCGCCGTGGAGAAGTTCAAGGCCACTTTCTGCTACCTCCGGGGAAAACCCTAGATCGGATGATCGGATGACGGCGGCGCTCGGGTGTCGTTCCTCCCTTGGGGGCGTCATTTTTGGAGATACACACGTGATCGAGGGATCAGAGGACTGATTCTTTGGTGGAGCGGTGCTTCATCCTACACACTGATGGCGACGGATCTTGACGGCGTGACGCTGTGCAGATTCAGAGTTCGTTGTGGGAGCATGGACTCGCACAGGAGGACGACATTGTCGGGCGTCGTGGTGGCTTCGATGGTAGAGAGACCTGGCACGGTACATGCAACAGTACAACTGTGAAGATGGATTGGTGGCAGGTGGCTGCGACAGCCTCATACCCAGCAGGCGTCCTGGTTGAAGAGTGCGCCGGACTGATAGGTGCCCCATACCCGGCAGGCGTCCTGATTAGAACCTCAGGTCTTAGATGTTTAGATTTGGCTGCGATGTCTGTTTGGTATTAGGCCCAGACTATCTGCGCCCCTTCATCAATTGGATAGGTGTAGCGACAGTTGTTGCTTAGACGGTGGCTTTAGTCTTCTGTTGTATGGCTTTGTAAGGTCTTGTGATAATACAACAACAAGAAATGGTCATATGCATCGCCCATATGTAGAAGTCGGGGGTCATCCTCCTTTTCTAAAAAAAATCAATTACCGAATACCTTTTGTTTGCGGGGGAATTACCGAAGACCACAGACTGCGACGCGCGCATAGACGGACTACAGACGGACGCCATGTAAGTTTCCAACGGGCATATCAGGTTGGATTCCTATATTTATCTATATATAGTATCTACACCCAGTTTCTTGTGATGGTCGTTTCCTCTTCTTTTCCTGCTTCTGCTTGTTTTTTGTCCTCCTTCCTAGACCAAGCTCGCAGCTGGTGGATCTTCATCACTGAATAAGGTTAACAAAACATGGAGTCTGGGCAGTTCCCCTAGCAGAACAGGGGCATCCTTGCAACAGGAATACGAACCATGAGGAAATCCACTCATCAAGTCAACAACCCATGCGAGAATGATGTTAGGTCACAAAGAACTGGAGACTTTATGCTCAAAAGGAAAGAAAGAAATGCAGGAAGAAGCATTAGAACCTGCTTCGGTACAACCCCCCTAAAAAAATGTATAAAAGGTAATATGGACCTTTGACAATTTGTATCTACCTTTTTTTGGTATGTAACACATACGCCAGGCAGCTCCCTTGGGCCGGCCCATTTGCAGTGGCCTGCGATACAAAATAGCGAAAAAGGATAACACAAGCTGGGAATCGAAGCTGCGTCCGCCCACAACATAAACTTTTGTCCAAAACCACAGGGACAGCAAGCCTTTAGTGAATGACGTAAAGCTAAACACTTTAAGTAATGGACGGGATGGGAATTGTAAAAAAAATTAGGAACACTTTGTGAACCGCTCTCTTTTCCATAGTTTCTTTTTATTTATTTATTTTCGTTTTCCTCTTACGTGTCTTCTTTTGTTTTTCAAAAAATGGTCACGTCTTCAAAATGCGGTTCAAAGTTTCAAAAAGTTTGTTATTTCCAATTTTTTTTCATAAATTTGAAAGTATTTGCATTTTCAAAAATTGTAATGTAATTTCAAAAATGTTCGTGTCTTTAATTTTTTTCAGAATATCAAAACGCGAATAATTTATTGAAAAGTATGAACAAAATGGTGAAAACGAACATTCTCTAAGAGCATGAAGAAAAAATTTAAATTCCAAAACATTTCTCAAAATACGAACAAAAAATGATATAAAAAGGTGTTCTAAATTTTCGAACATTTTTTCAATTTGTGAACAATAGTTTTTGAAAATAGGAATATTTTTAAAATTCCGAACAAATTCCAATAGGCGCCCGACCAGAGCGATACCGTCGCTTAGTTGGGCAAGGCCTAAGATCTTGTTTTATTTTCTATTTTTTTCGTTTTTCTTCTCTTTTTTCATTTATTTATTTTTTCTCCTTTTAGACTTTATTATTCTTTTGAAACCTGTTCAAAAAATTGAAATACCAAAATAACACTTTTAACTAACTATTTTAAATTGTGTTTTAAAATTATTTTTCCCTTTAAATATTTATTAAATGCTTTTAATAAAAGCATCTTCTCTTTTCAATTCTATCATTTTGTATTTATTAGTTATGTTAAAAACTTAAAGTAACAATTTTATGTACCTATATAAATTATGATTTTAAATACCTTTTCCCTTCAAACCTAGCATGGATGCCTACTCGGACACGTTACGTACAACATTGTGTTTTTTTGGACAAGCTCTGCATTTTCTGGAGTATTCTCGGTGAAAAAAGGACAATTAATGGTAGAACATGTCACAACGTGCATACGGTGTCGGAAGTCATTCAGATCAGGTATGGATGCTTTACATGGGCATGCCCACTTGCTTGCAAAAGTTGGGATCAGTCCTAATATTTCCAAAGAAATACCATGTTCAATGGAGAGTGTTTGGATAGGGCAGAAGATCTGTTTGGTAGCACCTCATTTCTCGACATCCCTTAAATGACCCCATTTTTTCATGGCCTTGTATGACTAATTCAAGGCACCATGCCAAATTGTTTGAGCTTTGCCAAGTTTCGCATTTTCTGGAGTTTTCTCGGTGAAAAAAAGCTGATTAATGGTAGAATGTGTCACAACGTGCGTACGGTGTTGGAAGTCTTTCAAACCGGCATGGATGCCTAAAATGGGTATGCTCACTTGCTTGCAAAAGTTGGGGCCCGTCCTGAGATTTCCAAAGAAATGTCATGTTCAATGGAGAATGTTTGGATATGCCAGAAGGGTTTGCTTGGGAGCACCTCATTCGTCGATACCCCTTAAATGGCGCCATTTTTTTCATGGCCTTGTATGACCAATTCAAGGCATCATGCCAATTGTTTGGGTTTTCGCCCAGTTTTGCATTTTCTAAAGTTTTCTTGGTTAAAAAGGCCAATAAATGGCCGTGTCACCACTTGCATACGGTGTCGAAAATCGTCCAAACCAGGCTTGTGCCTACAATGGGCATGCCTACCGTCTTGCAAAAGTGGGGTTCATTTCAAGGACGTCCAAAAATAGACTATGTTCAACAGAGGTTGTTTGGATAGGCCAGAAGGGTTCGTTTGAAAGCTCTTTGTTTTTAGACATCATTTAAATAACCCCAAATGTTTCCACCAGCTTATGTGACCAATTCGCAGCACCATGCCAAGTTGTCTAGATTTTTGAAAAGTTTTGAATTTTCTGAAGTTTTCTCGGTGAAAATAGACCGATAAATGGTCGGACGTGTTGCAACATGTAAACGGTGTTGGAAGTCATTCAAACCTAGCATGGATGCCTCATATGTCCGTGCCAGGCGGTTACAAGATGTTGGGGCCATTTATCCATAACCTAAAAAAATACCAGTTTAGATGAGTGTATTTGTAATTTCTGTCATTATCAAGTAACATGAACATTTTCTTCTGTCCTAACAATTTCATGAAATTTTTCAACAATTTTGGAATTTTAAAGTTTGTATGAAAATTTTACAAACTTCAACACCTTTTCCAAAATTGTGAACAAATTACGAAAACATGATGAAAATTTTAAACAAAAATTGCAAACCATGTAC
The DNA here is from genome assembly GCF_002162155.2 of Triticum dicoccoides. Taxonomy (NCBI): domain Eukaryota; kingdom Viridiplantae; phylum Streptophyta; class Magnoliopsida; order Poales; family Poaceae; genus Triticum; species Triticum dicoccoides. Next base: position 601,427,334 of record NC_041388.1, read on the forward strand.
TTCCTAAAAAATTACCTACTTTTTTTAAAGGCATACATTTCTTAAATTTGTGAACACAAAATTTGAAAATTGGAACGTTTTATGAAATTCTAGAACATTTTTTAGAATTGTAAATAATATTGTAAAACAAGAACATTTTATTTTATGCCAAACAAATTTTCAAATTTTTGAACAAGTTTCACATAGAATAATAAAGTCCAAAAGTAGAAAAATCAATTAACAAGAAGAAAATAAAAACGAAAAAAATGAAAATAAAAAAAAGCTTAGGCCCTAGAAATAAGAAATGTTTGCAGAAAATGTTAGTATATTTTCAAAAATTCATAAATTTTAAAAATGTAGTGTTTTGGGATAAATCTCGAAAATTTGAAAAAGTGTTTGGATTTTGAAAAAAATGTTCGGGAATTTTAATAATTGTTCATGTTTTCAAGAAAATATTCACAAATTTGATAAATTGTTCATCTTTCCGAAAAAATGTTTATAATTATGAAAAAATGTTCTTAAAATTTTGAAAATACTCACAAAATCAAATTATTTTTCATAAAAAAGGTTCGCAAATTTGAAAAAAACGCATTTTGAAAAGAAGTTCAAATTTTGAAAAACTTTCGTATTTTAACAAATATTCATGTTTTCAAATAATATTCGAAAATATGAAAAAACACATTAGTTTTTTTTACCTTAAAAAACGCTTTAGATACAATACTCCCTTTTCGACCGCTACAGTGTCCGGCCTGGTTGTACAATACCAATTTTATCTGCTACAGTATTTAAAAGAATGTCCTACAGCACGTCCATTCTAGGTGATAAAGAGCTGCGCTACATATGTATCACAAATCGTGTTTTTTCTGGTGGCTATTAGCAAGTTCACAATCGCTGGAGGTCCTTGGTTGGATGTCTGATAGGCGCACAATTTATTTGGATTCTCGATCAGTGCCACTCTCATGACCCAAGCAGAGTCAGAACGAGAACGTGACAGATGTCGGCGACTTATTTGTTTTTAAAAGATCATCCTACCCTTTATTATGAAGGAGTACGAACAGATCTCGTCCGTTGATGTATTTAGGGGGTTCTACAGTAGCAGAAGTGTTAGAAAAATAAAATTATAATTTTCTAGAACTGCAGCACAATTTTCATATTTCATTTAATTGCCACGATAGCAAAAAGAATTCGTACGACATCAAGATTTCACAAATCTAAAGGCCTGAAATGAAAGGCATGGGGATCATATTTACACTTGGTATGTGAAAGCTGGTAAAGCAGATCAGTTTTTATTTACATGAAAGCAGCTCACTTAGCAGACTGAACAAAAGCTAACACCAAGTGACAGAACAACTGAACAGATATTTCACATGATTGCATCCACAAGCAAACAATAAGCAAAAGTAAGATCTGTAAAGAGTCGCTCCCATTAATTTCTAAAGTATCTTACATTTCAAAGACAGAGAGGTGAAAACTGCGAGGACTGAAGGTGCATATGCACGTCCATTCACAAATGCCAAATATATGGTCATTCGTACAGCATTTGGAGGGTTGAGCCTTTAAAATGGGTAAACCCATGATTTTCCTCTTTGTAGTTCAGCCGCTTCACTAAAACATTACAAGATTGTTTCAATAAAAAGTTACAAGATATCATATCAGTAACATATTCATATGACGGAGGTAAGAACAATCTTCTGTCCATTTTCATTTCAGCATGCCATCCCAAAAGGTACAAAGAGGGATCAAAATTTGAACTATTTGAGGATACTAACCAAAATCAGCAGGTAGTATTTCAAAATTGCAAATATCTAGACCACATCACGTCAAAAGTACTACTTCCCTTAGGCTAGTTTAAACATTAAAATAAGCTAAGATTTGTTGCAAATCCCCAGGGTCGATTGGAACCGGAAGGGCTCTTTCAGAACTGCAAGGAAACTCACTCATGAAGTTGTTTGTCACTCCATGGTATCAATGGTACACATTGAGAATTATATACTAAATTTTATCATCACATAAAAAATCATAATGATGAGTGCACCATGGTGGAAAGAGACTACTTTGCTTGTATTGAGAATATTTCTCAGAAGGTCATACAGAACATAAAAGGTTCCAATAACTGATAAAACTTCTGACCAACATGTCTTTTGGCAAGCAGGACTAAAGTTTACAGTCAACTAGTTCCGCAAGACACATTTGTGAAACAAACTAACTACATTGTCGAGGATAACAAGGGAAGACACTGGGCATCGAATTCCAATAACTGAAACATTAATACCAACATAGATCTTACACACATATTGAAGGTAAGCAGCAAGCCCCCCCCCCCACGCGCCAAAAATGCACGCCACATCCTAATACTCTAATCATGCTCAGTCCTTGAAACATTTCGTGTTAAATGGTTTATCACCAGAACTTAAGTAATCTTATTAGGAGCTATCTTTAAAAAAAACCATGTTAGGAGCCAGGCAGGCTCCAAGGAATAAGGATCATAATTAATACCATAATCCACTATCTCGTTCTCCAACTCACTTAATTCGTCGGGAGGTGACCACCTGAGAGCAAGAAGTTGTCAGCATAACCTAACACAAATCACGGAGGGTGACACCATCGGCGACGAAGGGTTATGGACAACAATGTGGAAGCCGATTTTCTTGTAGGGGTGGAGCCAGAATTTTTGCCATTGGGTTCACTCATTGACTTGTTATGGGGATTTGGTATTAATTAATTTAGTATAAGGTCTAATTTATACCATCTTACAACAAAAGTTTCGCACTATATGATCAACATAAGGAGTAGAAATACGACATCACTTATAACATATTGTATTACACTAAAAACTGAAGGAGTGTGGGACATACCAGTTGGATAACATTGAATGAAAAGAAGATCATGTAGAACAAATCTGCAATATCGTCATGGTTCTTTAATGCCGCCACGGTAACCAACTAGAGTTGCTGAGCAAAATAATGCACATAATAAGGTGGCTTATCTTGCAAAATCTTTATTTAAGTTTCAGTTGAACTCACCGCGGATGTTGCTTGCCCCATGGTGGCATTATCCTCTGACACGCATGTTGCTTGCCCCACCATAGTATTTCCCTCTGACATGTTTTATGCTTAATCAAATATTAGTGAATAGTTTCTAAAGAGTAGCCTTGACACAAATTGTCGGTGTTTCCTTAACATTTTCTGCTCCAACTAATCATTTAGTGGTAAATGTCAGACATGTCGGTAGCCTCATCAATCAACAAACTGAATATATTACCCATGATTTGTTCAATAATAGAATTCAAAATTATATTCATAGATGATATAAATAACTCATTGGGGGAACATCTCTAACTCGTAAGAAAACATAAATTGTAGGCAAAATGTCAAGATGAAGTCGGCTTTGCAAAATAATTGGCAATTTCCTTTGTTAAACCATCCTGGATCATATCTCCAAAGACTCCAATATCCCTCTATGGGTAAACGTCTAATAGGTGAGCTTAAGCGCTAGCATCATTATCTCAATACTTATTTAAGTACTTATTTGGCTGTTGCACAACCTTATTTTAGGGGTTGCGCAACCATCATCATAGCTATCCGGGAGGCATAGTCCCCCCCCCCACACCCCCTTCCACCGGTCCTTCGGCGAGGCATAGCCTTCCCCCTACCCCCCCACTTGTATCAGTATTTCTGATAAATTTCTAACCAGCATGTCTTTAGGCAAGCAGGACTCGATTTTATAGTCAACCAGTTTCATATGACAAAATTTTCAAAAAAATAATCTAACTACATCATCTAGGATAACAAGAGAAGATAGTGTCATTGAATTACACGTATCGATGGTGAACAACATGCCACAAAAAATGAACATGCCACAGCCTACTGCAATCATGCCCAACTTTTGAAACTTTCCGTCTCACGCAGTTTACCAGAAAAGCAAATGTAATCTTAGGAACCAGGTTTATCATCAATGAATAATATGCTTGCTTATATTTTTTATTAAAGTACTATTTTGGCTATTGTGCAACCTTATTTTAGGGGTTGCGCACCCATCGTCGTGGCTATCCGGGAGGCATAGTTCTCCCACTCCTCCCCCCCCCATACCGCCCTTCCACCATCCCTCCGGCGAGGCATAGCCTTCCCCTACCCCCAACTTCTATCAGTATTTCTGATAAATTTATGACCAGCATGTCTTTAGGCAAGCAAGACTCAATTTTACAGTCAACCAGTTTCACATGACAAATTTGTCAAAAAAACTAACTACATCGTCTACGATAACAAGGGAAGACATTGTCATCGAATTCCAATAATTTGAAATACTGATACAGGATGAAGGTCATACACATGTATCGATGGTGAACAACATGCCACAGCCTACTGCGTTTATGCTCAACTTTTGAAACTTTCCATCTCACGCAGTTTATCAAAAAAGCAAATGTAATCTCATGAACCAGGTTTATCATCAATGAAAAATATGCTTGCTTATTTGTAAATCCTTGTATATTTTATTCCTAGCCTAAAAAAATGTATAAGCTGGCTGCACGAGCCAGGTTCACAGGTTAATTTTATTTTTATATCTACCTTTCTTATATATTTTTTCTTTAAGTACCTGTTTGGTTTCCGTGCAGCCTTATTTGAGGGGATGCACTCCCATCATCGCGGCTATCTGATAACCCACAAGTATAGGGGATCACAACAGTTTTCGAGGGTAAAGTATTCAATCCAAATTTATTGATTCGACACAAGGGGAGCCAAAGAATACTCTCAAGTATTAACAGCTGAGTTGTCAATTCAACCACACCTAGAAACTTAATATCTATAGCAAAGTATTTAGTAGCAAAGTAATATGATAGTAGTGAAAACGGTAGCAAAAGTGATGTTTTTGGTATTTTGTAGTGATGATAGCAATAGCAACGGAAAAGTAAATAAGCGAAGAACAATATATGGAAAGCTCGTAGGCAATGGATCGGTGATAGAGAATTATGCCAGATCCGGTTCATCATGTAACAGTCATAACCTAGGGTGACACAGAACTAGCTCCAGTTCATCAATGTAATGTAGGCATGTATTCCGAATATAGTCATACATGCTTATGGAAAAGAACTTGCATGACATCTTTTGTCCTACCCTCCCGTGGCAGCGGGGTCCTTACAGAAACTAAGGGATATTAAGGCCTCCTTTTAATAGAGTACCGAAACAAAGCATTAACACATAGTGAATACATGAACTCCTCAAACTACGGTCATCACCAGTAAGTATCCCGATTATTGTCACTTCGGGGTTAACGGATCATAACACATAATAGGTGACTATAGACTTGCAAGATAGGATCAAGAACTCTCATATATTGATGAAAACATAATAGGTTCAGATCTGAAATCATGGCACTCGGGCCCTAGTGACAAGCATTAAGCATAGCAAAGTCATAGCTGATGAAGCTATGTGCCTAGGATAAGGTCATGGATCTGTCCAAGATACCCTCCCCAAGGACATCTCTAAAGGAACCAGAAGCAGTCGAAGAAAGATCATCATCCACGCGACCATGAAGCTATGTTCCACTCGACAGCCTTGAAGACACTCGACCATGCGAACAACCATTCGACCACCAGAAGATGTGAAGCCACTCACTCCGCAATGGTCGGAATTTAAGTCATAGCTTTATGATCATTTATAGCACTTTACTCCGGACGTTACCAGTAACGCTCCTTCTTTATGAACATTAAACCCTGTGTAACGGAGGGGAACTGGGGTCCTGGCGCACTCTATATAAGCCGTCCCTCTCCTCTGGGACAAGGGTTCACACCTTTTGTAATTCACGCGCATATATCCAGTCGACCGCCTCCGGGCTCCGAGACGTAGGGCTGTTACTTCCTCCGAGAAGGGCCTGAACTCGTAAAACTCGCGTGTACAACTCCTCCATAGCTAGGATCTTGCCGCTATATTCTTACCCCCTATTCTACTGTCAGGCTTAGAACCACGACAGTTGGCGCCCACAGTGGGGCAGGTGTCTTAGCGACTTGTTGGAGAAGTTGCAATTTTTCCGATCCCCTTCATCATGGTTCCAGGCGGAGGTTTGGCCGAGGGCCGCGAGATCCGTCTCGGCGCGCTCGTGTTTGTCGCCGACGACTCCGCTTAGCTTTAGGAGGCTCCACTCGACGTTGACGCACTCCCCGCCCGCGGGGCAACGCACTTTCGCGCGTGCGTCCGTGGTGTCCTCCTGCGGCAGCCGTCGACCCAGTATCAGTCGGCTCCAGCAGCTTTCCCCCTCCCTACGGCCTGCCGGAGCAAACGTTCCGGTCGGTCGAGGCTTCAGCGATGGGTGAGGCATGCGGTGGCCCGCCAGTCAGCCACCCCTCAAGTCGTGGCAATCGAGCCCGATGAAACTCTCTACGGCTTGTTCGATCTATCGACTGGCTCCATAGAGACCGCATCCAAGTGCGACAGCAGCGACCCAGCGGCAGAAGTTTTGATGGTCAATGGACCACGCGGTCCTCCTGGCTTCACCCGTGAATACGGAGGTGATGGGGACGACGATCCGTCGCGCGTTCATGAAGAGTACCGCCCCGAACCCCTCTTTTCACAGCAGAGGGAGGAACTTCGCCGCCGGAACATGGATGCACTGCATACTCCTATAGTTGGAGAAACCCCTGAGGCCCAGGCCTTGGAGCAGGCGCGCTTGGCCAACTTGGCTGAGCGCACTCGACTGGAGAACCTCCAGCGCGCACTCGACGGTCACGCTCGGTAGCGTGCTCCCAAATCCAGTCGACGCCAACTTTTTCCACCTCCGACTCAGGTATACCAAACCCCGATCCAGAATCTAGCAGCTGCTGCCCAGATAGCGGAGTCGATCCAACCTTCCCAGTCAGAAGCTGGCCGAGGTCTGGTGCAGATCCGGGCTTTGCTCCGGGCGGCAGGAGAACAAAATACAGCCGTATCTCAGTCGCGGAATAGGATCCATAGCAGATCCTTGGTTGCAAACACACCTCAGTCGGCCCACAGCCCAAGGTCGCCCCCGAGGCGTGAGAGACGTGGAGATCGACGAGATCAGTACAGAAACCGTGAGCAGTACGATCACCGAGTCGATCACAATGATCGTCGTCGAGTGCCCACGCCTCCCCCAAGGAGTGGGTCGTACGTGCCTCGGCAACATGAAGACAGGCGCCCTCACAGTGTTGGGCGAGGGATTCCAGTCGAACCTAGGGAGCCAGGCTTTGATGCGAGATCTATTCTCGTTCAGGGCTTGGTCGACAGAAACAGAGCTCACTGAGAGGGCCATGACAGGGATCCGCAAACCAGCAGCAGGGTGCATGTCTCAGGTCCAGAGTGCTTCAGCAGAGCCATCAAGGCTGCAGTGATTCCCCCCAACTTCAGGTTGACGACTGGAGTCAGCAAGTTCACTGGTGAGTCCAAGCGTGACACTTGGCTTGAAGACTACCGAGTGGCTGTCCAGATTGGTGGTGGCAATGATGAAGTGGCCATGAAACACCTTCCTCTGATGTTGGAGGGCTCGACTAGAGCATGGCTGAATCAGTTGGCACATAGCAGTATTTATACCTGGAAAGATCTCGCCTGAGTGTTTGTCAGAACATTCGAGGGCACTTACAAACGGCTGGCAGGTTTGACATAATTACAGTGTTGTGTTCAGAAACCGAATGAAACTTTGAGGGATTATATCTAGAGATGGATCACCCTGCACCACACGATGGAGGATGTGTCTGATCATCAGGCAATTTCTGCCTTTAAGGAAGGTGTCAGGTATCGGGAGTTGAATCTGAAATTCGGTCGGACAGGAAATATGACTCTGACTCGGACGATGGAGATTGCCACCAAGTATGCCAATGGTGAAGAAGAAGAACGACTCCGGAGTGGTAAGCACAAAGCAGTCGCCCATGAAGCCGGAGGAGGAAACTCCGGTCGGAAACAGAAGCGCAAGGCAGAGCCAGCTGCTACTGGTGAAGCCTTAGCTGTGGTTCAAGGAAAGTTCAAGGGGAAGCCCAAAGGGCCGTGGAACCCCAAGAAAGTAAAAGATCAAGATGGAAATGACGTGCTGGATCTGCCATGCCACATCCACACCAAAAAAGATGAAGAGGGTAATTTCATTTATCCGAAGCACACCACTCGGCAGTGTCGACTCCTAATCCAGCAATTCCGAGAGAAACAACCCAAGGAAAAGGAGAAGGAAGCAGACAAGGCTGAGGACGAGGAAGAAGATGATGATGGTTACCCCCACGTGAATTCCACTCTGATGATTTTTGCTGACGTTGACAGCAAAAGTCGATTGAAAGTCATCAATAAAGAAGTGAACATGGTCGTTCCGGTGACACCCAGTTATTTGAAGTGGTCACAGACTGCCATTACATTCGACTAGTCTGATCATCCAGCGCACATAGCCACCCCTTGGAGGCAAGCACTGGTGGTCGACCCGGTGGTCTAAGGCACCCGACTGACAAAGGTCCTAATGGATGGTGGCAGTGGCCTGAACATACTGTATGCAGAGACGTTGAAGGGAATGGGCATTCTGATTTCCAAACTCAGTGAAAGCAATATGAGTTTCCATGGGGTCATTCCAGGCAAGAAGACTGCATCACTCGGCCAGATTGCTCTCGACGTGGTTTTCGGTGATTCCAAGAATTACCACAAAGAAAAGTTGGCATTTGAAGTTGTGGATTTCCAGAGTGCCTATCATGCCATTCTGGGCAGGCCAGCTTATGCACGTTTTATGGCTCGACCATGTTACGTGTACCTTAAATTGAAGATGCCTGGTCCCAAAGGGGTGATCACTAGTAATCGGAAGAAGGCATAAGAGTGCTTCTAGAAGGGTTCAAAGATTGCCGATGCTCAGATGGCCATGGCAAAATTGCAAGAATATCAGAAAAATGCAGATCCGAGTGATTTGTTACGAGCCAAGAAGCCAGCCACAGATTCAGCATTCCAGTCGTCTGGTGAAACAAAGTCGATTCACATTCACCCGACAGACCCCAATGCTGCTCCGACTCACATTTCAACCACACTCAACTCTAAATAGGAAGAAGCGCTCATCCAGTTCCTCCGTGAGAACTGGGACATCTTTGCATGGAAACCTTCGGACATGCCAGGTGTTCCCAGGGGACTGGCTGAGCATCGTTTGCGGGTCGACCCAAAAGTGAAACCAGTCAAAGAACATCTTCGACGGTCCGCCGTGCAGAAGAGGAAGACAATCGGTGAAGAGGTGGCTCGGCTTTTGGCAGCTGAGTTTATCTGTGAAATTTACCACTCCGAATGGTTATCTAATGTTGTCATGGTCCCAAAGAAGGACGACTCACTTCGCATGTGCACCGACTTCAAACATATCAATCGGGCCTGCCCGAAAGATCACTTTCCTCTCCCTCACATCGATCAGATAGTTGACTTGATTGCGGGGTGCGAGAGTTTGTCCTTTTTGGATGCCTACTCCGGGTACCACCAGATCCGTCTGTACAGACCCGGCGAGATAAAAACAGCTTTCATCACCCCATTCGGATGCTTCTGTTATGTCACTATGCCATTCGGCTTGAAGACGTTGGAGCCACATTCATGCGGATTATTCAGAAGTGCCTGCTCACTCAGATCAGTCGGAATGTGGAAGCATACATGGATGACATTGTGGTCAAGTCACGTAAAGGTTCCGACCTACTGACTGACCTTGTTGAAACCTTTGCCAACCTTAGAAGGTATGATATCAAGCTCAATCCATCAAAGTGCACGTTTGGAGTTCCGGGCGGAAAATTACTCGGTTTTCTCATTTCCGAACGAGGGATCGACGCTAACCCAGAGAAAGTGGGTGCTATACTCCGAATGAAACGCCATGTGCGTGTGCATGGTGTCCAGAAGCTTACTAGTTGATTGGCCGCCCTAAGTCGGTTCATTTCTCGCCTCGGTGAAAAGGCACTGCCTCTTTACCGACTGATGAAGAAATCAGATAAGTTCGAATGGACTCCTGAAGCTGATGCAGCATTTGCAGAGCTAAAAGCCTTGCTTTCCACCCAGCCGGTGCTTGCTGCCCCGATCAACAAAGAGCCTTTACTGCTTTATATAGCAGCCATTGGACAAGTCGTCAGTATAGTACTTATGGTCGAGCGGGAAGAAGAGGGAAAAGCCTATAAAGTTCAGCGCCCAGTTTATTTTATATTTCTGAAGTTCTGACTCCGTCAAAGCAGAGATATCCGCACTATCAGAAGCTCATTTTATGGGATTTACATGACCACGAAGAAGGTTGCACACTATTTCTCTGATCACTCTGTTACAGTCGTCAGCGACGCTCCATTGTCAGAGATTTTGCACAACAGAGATGCAACTGGTCGAGTGGCAAAATGGGCGATTGAACTCCTTCCCTTAGATATCAAGTTTGAGGCAAAGAAGGCCATTAAGTCCCAAGCAATAGCAGATTTCCTCGCCGAGTGGATTGAACAACAACTGCCGACTCAAGTTCATTCGAAGCTTTGGACCATGTTTTTTGATGGATCCAAAATGCTGAATGGTTCTAGTGCTGGGGTGGTTCTGGTATCCCCCCGAGGAGACAAGCTCAGATACGTCCTCCAGATTCACTTTGATTCTTCCAATAATGAGGCTGAATATGAAGCACTCCTGTATGGGTTGTGTATGGCCATCTCACTCGGCATCCGTCGCCTCATGGTCTACGGCGACTCAAATTTGGTAGTCAATCAAGTGATGAAGGAGTGGGACGTCAGAAGCCCAGCAATGAGTGGTTACTGCAACGCGGTGAGGAAGCTGGAAAAGAAGTTTGAGGGGTTAGAGCTCCATTGCATACCCCGACTGAAAAATCAAGCAGCCGATGACTTGGCAAAGATAGGTTCCAAGAGAGAAGCCATTCCCAACAATGTGTTTTTGGAGCATATTCACACACTGACAGTTCAGGAAGATCCTTTTACTGAAGAACCCCCGCAGCCTAAGAGCGCCACAGACCCGACTGAAGTCGAGGTCCCAGCCGTGGTCGACCTGATCATGGAGGTCCTGGCCATTACTCTCGACTAGACAGTGTCGTACATTGTGTACATCCTTAGGAAAGAACTCCCAGAGGGCGAGGAAGAGGCTCGACAGATCGCCCATCGATCCAAGGCCTTTACTATGATAAGAGGACAACTGTTCAGGGAAAGCGTGTCTGGAATCGGTCAGAAATGCATAACGCCAGAAGAAGGTCGAATGATCCTCAATGACATCCACTCGGAGACCTGTGGTCACCATGCGTCCTCTCGGACCATCGTGGCTAAAGCATACCGAGATGGATTCTATTGGCCACGAGAAAATGAAATGGCGAAAGATATAGTCGACAAATGTGAAGGCTGCCAGTTTTACTCCGACATGTCTCACAAGCCAGCATCAGCACTGAAGACCATCCCCCTCGTCTAACCCTTTGCTGTTTGGGGACTGGATATGGTTGGACCAATGAGAACTGGTAGGAGCGGCTTCACTCATGTGCTCATTGCAGTCGACAAGTTTACCAAATGGATCGAAGCTAAACCTATCAAGAACCTTGAGGCCAGCACCGCTGTCAGTTTTATCAGAGAATTGACATTTAGATATGGAGTTCCACACAACATCATCACGGACAACGGGTCGAACTTCGATTCTGATGAGTTTAGAGCTTTCTGCGCTTCTCAAGGCACATGAGTCGACTATGCTTCAGTCGCTCACCCGCAGTCGAACGGACAAGCAGAAAGAGCCAATGGCCTAATTCTCAAAGGACTGAAACCCCGACTGATGCGTGATCTCAAACACGCAGCAGGCACTTGGGTCGATGAACTTCCGTCAGTTCTGTGGGGTTTAAGGACAACTCCTAATCGGTCGACCGAACGAACTCCTTTCTTCTTGGTCTATGGAGCCGAAGCTGTTCTGCCAAGTGACCTGCTCCACAATGCACCCCGAGTCGAGCTCTTCTCTGAAGAGGAAGCAGAGCAGGCCCGACAAGATTCAGTCGATCTCTTAGAGGAGGAAATAGAGATGGCCTTGATCCGGTCGACCATTTATCAGCAAGACTTGCATCGATTCCACGCCAGAAATGTGAGGGGTCGATCCTTTCAAGAAGGAGACCTGGTTCTTCGAGTGGATCAACAGAAACCGCACAAGCTCGCCCCGGCTTGGGAAGGGCCCTTCATCATCACCAAAGTCCTCTACAGTGGAGCATACCATCTTTATAGTGTTGAGCATCAGAAAGACGAGCCACGGGCTTGGAACGCGGAGCTGCTCTGCCCCTTTTATACTTAAGCACTCATTCGAATAAAATGTAATAAGAAGCACCTTTGTAATTTGTTCGTCAAAGACAAGAGCTTTTCAGTCATCTCGCATGATTGTTGTTTCTTTTATTTACCTCTGAAATCCCCCAGTGGGTGGGCTTAGCCATGAATCTTTTTTGCCTAAGTTCGAAAGAAAATCCTACCGAGTGGTGAGCAATCCTCCCACTCGGGGCTTAGCTGCAGCCCAGTACTCGCCTAAGTCCTCTCACTCGGAGACTTAGCTGCAGTCCGGTACTCGCCTAAGTTTGAAAAAATCCTACCGAGTGGAGAGCAATCCTCCCACTCGGGGGCTTAGCTGCAGTCCAGTACTCGCCTAAGTTCTCTCACTCGGAGACTTAGCTGCAGTCCGGTACTCGCCTAAGTTTGAAAAAAATCCTACCGAGTGGAGAGCAATCCTCCCACTTGGGGGCTTAGCTGCAGTCCAGTACTCGCCTAAGTTCTCTCACTTGGAGACTTAGCTGC
>NC_041388.1:601440150-601440912 GCF_002162155.2 Triticum dicoccoides
CGGGGGCTTAGCTGCAGTCCAGTACTCGCTAAGTTCTCTCACTCGGAGACTTAGCTGCAGTCTGGTACTCGCCTAAGTTTAAAAAAAATCCTACCGAGTGGAGAGCAACCCTCCCACTCGGGGGCTTAGCTGCAGTCCAGTACTCGCCTAAGTTTAAAAAATCCTACCGAGTGGAGAGAAACCCTCCCACTCGGGGCTTAGCTGCAGTCCAGTACTCGCCTAAGTTTAAAAAATCCTACCGAGTGGAGAGCAACCCTCCCACTCGGGGACTTAGCTGCAGTCTAGTACTCGCCTAGGCTCTCCCACTCAGAGGCTTAGCTGCAGTCCAGTACTCGCCTAAGTTTAAAAAATCCTACCGAGTGGAGAGCAACCCTCCCACTCGGGGGCTTAGCTGCAGTCTAGTACTCGCCTAAGCTCTCCCACTCAGAGGCTTAGCTGCAGTCCAGTACTCGCCTAAGTTTGTAAAATCCTACCGAGTGGGGAGCAACCCTCCCACTCGGAGGTTCGGAGCTACGCCACAAGTACAACGTGCGCTCTATCCCTATCCGCAAGGACGACGAGGTGCAGGTCGACTGCAACCTTCTCCTTTGGAGCTACGCCACAAGTACAACGTACGCTCCATCCCTATTCGTAAGGACGACGAGGTGCAGGTTGACTGCAACCTTCTCCTTCGGAGTTACGCCACAAGTACAACGTGCGCTCCATCCCTATCCGCAAGGACGACGAGGTGCAGGTCGACTGCAACATTCTCCTTCGGAGCTA
>NC_041388.1:601440922-601543447 GCF_002162155.2 Triticum dicoccoides
CCGAGTGGAGAGCAACCCTCCCACTCGGGGGCTTAGCTGCAGTCTAGTACTCACCTAAGCCCTCCCACTCAGAGGCTTAGCTGCAGTCCAGTACTCGCCTAAGTTTAAAAAATCCTACCGAGTGGAAAGAAACCCTCCCACTCGGGGGCTTAGCTGCAGTCTAGTACTCGCCTAAGCTCTCCCACTCGGAGGCTTAGTTGCAGTCCAGTACTCGCCTAAGTTTAAAAAATCATACCGAGTGGAGAGCAACCCTCCCACTCGGGGGCTTAGCTGCAGTCTAGTACCCGCCTAAGCTCTCCCACTCGGAGGCTTAGCTGCAGTCCAGTACTTGCCTAAGTTTGTAAAATCCTACCGAGTAGGGAGCAACCCTCCCACTCGGAGGTTCGGAGCTACGCCACAAGTACAATGCACGCTCCATCCCTATTCGCAAGGACGACTGCAACCTTCTCCTTCGAAGCTACGCCACAAGTACAACGTGTGCTCCATCCCTATCCACAAGGACAATGAGGTGCAGGTCGACTGCAACCTTCTCCTTCGGAGCTACGCCACAAGTACAACGTGCGCTCCATCCCTATCCGCAAGGACGATAAGGTGCAGGTCGACTGCAACCTTCTCCTTCGGAGCTACGCCACAAGTACAACATGCGCTCCATCCCTATCCACAAGGACGACGAAGCGCAGGTCGACTGGGGTCGCCACCTCAGAGCTGCATCTCCAGCACAAAGACTATTCCGAGTAGAGAACAAAGTCCACTTGAAGGCAAAATGCAAGCATATTCGGAAATAAACCAAATTCGGATAAATCCTAAGGTTCCAAGCAGCAAACCAAAAGTATTCGAGCATCAAGCCCGAAGGAGTTTAACGGTTACATCAACCACTCGACATTCCGAGGCAAATTTAAAGCAGATTCAAGTCTCATAAGTTTGTTCACTCGGTAGGAGGAGGGCTGGCAGGCTCGATGAATTCATCCAGGTCGATCCCATCCGCGATCCGAGTGGCAGCAGCGATGAAAGTCTCCATGAAGGACTGGAAGTCATGCTTTTTGGTGTTAGCGATCTTGATCGCCGCAGGTTGTCTTCACGAGCTTCCTTGCAGTGGACTCGCACCAAGGACAGCGCCATGTCAGCACCACACCGAGCGGAGGACTTCTTCCATTCCTGCACTCGGTTAGGGATCTCGTTGAGTCGAGTCACCAGGGATTCCAGGTCATTTTGAAGCGTCGCCCTTGGCCAGAGCAATGAGTCGACTCGTGAGACTGCCTCCTTCAGGCGCGCGAGGTAGCTTGTGATGCTGGCGACACGAGACTCCAGTCGGAGCATGTTCATTGCAGTTTCATCGCAAACTGGAGAAGCGATAGGGTCCAGACCCGTCTCGACCTTTCCAGTTTCCTCGTCAAAGTCTTGGCAGAATTCTGCAGCCAAAAATTAGTGAGTCGACCGGATAGGATCCGTTCACAAACGTCAACACAGTCGGTTAAAAGGGAGTACCTTCCAGCATGAGATAGAGCTTCTTTGCAAGAGTCCTCAGATAAGCTTCCGTGTCATTCCTCTTGTGGACCGCAGATTCCAACTTTTCATTCAGGGTAATTTGTCCTTCTTCAGATGACTCACCTCTCAATTACACTCATTGAGACATGACTTCAGCTTGGTCATGTCCCCTTCCAGTGCTTCGACTGAAGCCAGCTTCTGGTATGCAAGGACAATTTTATCTTGGGCTTCCTTGTATGCAGCGGCGAGGTCCGAGTCCTTCTTCTCCAGAGCCAACTTCATTTTCTCTGCAAAAGAAGAAATCAAATCAGACAAGTGCTCGAAGAAATGTTTTAAAAAGACAGTCGACAGGCAGTTACCTTCCATACCAGCAGCTTCGTCTTGAGCTTTCTTCAGATTCTGCTGGGCCAACTCCAAGTCGAGGTTGAGTTGCCTCTGCTTCTCCTCAAGTTCAGCAAACTTGGAAATGAGAGTACAAGACTTCTGCAGAAGGAAAAAGACGTGTCAATCGACAAGATCAAAGGTTGTTCACTTCCGAGTGGATAAAACTTAAAGAAGTTCGCTTAGACCCTAGCCGACTGCACACAGTCGACTGCGGTCTCGGGGGCTACACCCAGCGGGTGCACTTGGCATGCCCCCGCTGATTAAAACTCAACTGGACCGGTCCGCCCGGGTCAAGTCAAAAAAAAAACTGTTCAGACCTCAGTCGACTGCCAGCAGTCGACTGCGGTCTCGGGGACTACACCCAGTGGGTGCACTTAGCGTGCCCCCACCGGTTCAGATCCTACTCGACCGGTCCGCCGAGTCGAGTGGAAGAAAAGAAAGGAAGGTAGAACTCAGACCCCAGTCTACTGCCAGCAGTCGACTGCGGTCTCGGGGACTACACCCAGTGGGTGCACTTAGCGTGCCCCCACCGGTTCATATCCTACTCGCCCAGACCGAGTGGAAGAACACAACTACCAAAGACAACAAAACACCCAGTGGGTGCACTGATTCGATGCAAACAACAGGAGATTGCATAGAAGAAAAATTTTCGGGTAGCATATCCTGATAGAACAAGGGTAGTCGAAAAGTCTACTTACCTGGACATTGGCCCGGAGAGCAGCGCTGGCGTCGTAGGCAGCCTAGCCATTCTCATGCACCATCTTCATTCGCTCCATCATCACGTAAGCCTGTCGGATGGCTTCCGCAGCCGCTTCCGACTGGTTGTCCGAAATGGGGTAGCTGGTGAAGAAGAGAGCAGACGACCCAGGTGCAGCAGCTTGGACCTCCGAGGCGTGAGATGGGATGACTGAAGGAATCACCGGTACAGTCGATGGTGCGGGGCCCTCACTCGACAAGGGTACATCAAAGGTTACAGAGCCCCCGCCTGCATCTTCGGATTGATAGACGGTTGGTGTTGTCGTTGGTCCCCGCTGAGACGCCTTGCCAACCGTCGCCTTTTTATTCTTCCTGGGCCTAGGAGCCACATCTTCATCGTCATCTGGGAGATCGATGATGTTGGGCAGAGCTGCGGAGAAGATCAGGCGACTCTAAAGTAAACCACTAGAATTCAATCGACCGGGTAGTCAAGAGCAAGATCATAAGAGTTTTTACCTGGGTTGGAGGTGACCGCATATTCCATCTCCTCGTCTCGGTACTGGAGAGAAGAGGTTCCTGATGTAGCAGCACTACAAAGACCCGCACCCAGTCGGTTACGTTCTGTTGCTCGAGTCGATGAAAAGAACAAGTCAGATGATTACCCAGAGATGGTAGGGATGGTCACTTTGATCCTGGGCAGAGCTTTTGGCAGTTTGGGGGAGGTGGCTTTCGGTGCTTTTGGCGCTGGAGGCGGTACAACCTTGGGCTGCTTTGGAGCCTTCTCAATCGGTGCTGGGGAAGACGTCCTGGGGCGCTTCGAAGACTGCCCAGTCGGCGCGGTCACCAGGTCCGGAGTGCTCGCCGGGTCGTGAGCGTGTTTGGATCTCCTCTCCCTGTGAGGAGGCGAGTCTACCTCTTCGCCATCAGTCGATTCGTCGCTCTCCTCGTCCTCCTCGGCATCCGAGTGCCACTCGCCGCTCTCGCCCCCGCTCGCTCCTTCCTCGACGACTTGCTCCTGCACTCCATTGGGCATCGAGTACGTGTCAATGAGGGCCTGAAAAGACAACGATCAAAAGAAATTCAGTCGACCACCAACAAGGTGTCACACAGTGAATCGGAAAGATACTTGGTAAAACAGAATCATACCTGCTCCGGCTGGCGTGAGTGGTCGAATGTAATCACCCTCCTAGACCCCCGGGGGTTGTCTTTGTTGCTGGTGATTCCCATCAGCCACTTCTCCAAGATGTCCTCGCTGACGTCCTCCGGGTGGATCCGAGTGGAGTCCTCGACTCCAAAGTACATCCACATCAGATGATCACGGGCCTGAAGCGGTTGGATGCGTCGACCGAGAAAGACCTCCAGCAGGTCCATCCCAGTCACCCCGTCACGGACGAGTTGGACGACCCGCTCGACCAGCACCTTGACTTGTGCCTTCTCTTCTGGGACCACCTTCAGGGAGGAGGGCTTCTCCACTCGATCCAGAGAAAAGGGAGGAAGTCCAGTCGACTGACCAGGGGGTCGGGTGGTCCTTACAGTAAAACCAAGTCGACTGCCAGCCCCGGACCGAGTCGGGAAGGATCATTGCTGGGAAGGTGCTCTTGTTCCTCATCTGGATCCCCAGGCCCCCGCACATCTGGATCACGTGCGTCCTCTCATCATTCGGATTGGCCTTTTTGACCGACTGGGAGCGACAAGTGAAGATATGTTTGAAGAAGCCCTAGTGCGGTCGACAGCCCAAGAAATTTTCACACATTGACACAAAGGCGGCCAGATAGACTATGGTGTTTGGAGTGAAGTGGTGGAGCTGAGCCCCAAAGAAGTTCAAAAAGCCCCGAAAGAAAGGATGGGGAGGCAGAGAAAATCCGCAATCGACGTGGGTGGGGAGGAGAACGCACTCACCCTCCCTTGGCTGCGGCTCGGTCTCGTTCCCCGGGAGCCACGCCGATTTGTGGGGGATCAGTCCCCCCTCGACCAGGTCGTCGAGGTCGTCCTGGCTGATCATCGAGTGGATCCAGCCCGACGGCAGGTTGGATCTCGACAAGGATCTGCCCCGGCTGGTCCGCTTGCCCTTCGCCTTCGCGGTCGCCTTCTTCGTGCGCTCCAGCGCCACCGTCTTCTCTTTCCCCATAGCGGCGGATCGAGTTCGAGTGAGGGTCCGGCGACAAGAGCAGAAGCGAGCGCGGCGGAGAGGTCGGAAGAAGAAGAAAATAGAATGGGAGCGCACAGTGTAGAGACCCGGTCCGGTGACTTTTATAAGGTCATTTCCCGAGTGACTGACTGGTAGGCCCAGATGATCTAAACAAATCCCGCAACAGTCGCACGCGCAGTACGTGGCAAAAAAGGTGGCATGGAGATCAAGGAGACCTGCCTAATCCGTCCCGATTACCACGGCCTCGCCCGTTTGGCATGCTTCCCAAAATTCGAATCCCGCAAAATCCGCGGAGTGTAGAGCAACTGGTCAGACTGAAAACATCCTCCACATTATCATTCGGAATTCTACCGTGAAAGTTCACTCGACAAAAACTAAGAATGGACCAAGGCGACCGAAAAAGTAGTTGATGCTGTCTCCTCGGTTCATTGTTCCAGAACAAGTTATACTCACAACACAAAGAATGAGTTGGAAGTGTTCCCAACTCCTTCCCCACTCAAACCCTGATCCATTCGGGGGCTAATGATGAAGCTATGTACCTAGGGTAAGGTCATGGATCTGTCCAAGATACCCTCCCCAAGGACATCTCTAAAAGAACCAAAAGCAGTCGAAGAGAGATCATCATCCACTCGACCATGAAGCTATGTCCCACTCGACAGCCTTGAAGACACTCGACCATGCGAAGAACCATTCGACCACCAGAAGATGTGAAGCCACTCACTCCGCAACGGTCGGGATTTAAGTCATAGCTTTATGATCATTTATAGCACTTTACTCCGGACGTTACCAGTAACACTCCTCCTTTATGTACATTAAACCCTATGTAACAGAGGGGAACTGGGGTCCTGGCGCACTCTATATAAGCCGCCCCTCTCCTCTAGGACAAGGGTTCGCACCTTTTGTAATTCACGCGCATATATCCAGTCGACGAGCCTCCGGGGTCCGAGACGTAGGGCTGTTACTTCCTCCGAGAAGGGCCTGAACTCGTAAAACTCGCGTGTACAACTCCTCCATAGCTAGGATCTTGCCTCTATATTCTTACCCCCCCTATTCTACTGTCAGGCTAGAACCACAACAATAGCAACATCAATCTCAGAACATAGTGGATACTAGGGATCAAACCCTAACAAAACCAACTCGATTACATGATAGATCCCATCCAACCCATCACCGTCCAGCAAGCCTACGATGGAATTACTCACGCACGGCGGTGAGCATCATTAAATTGGTGATGGAGGATGGTTGATGATGACAAGCGACAGATTCCCCTCTCCGGAGCCCCGAACGGACTCCAGATCAGCCCTCCCGAGAGGTTTTAGGGCTTGGCGGCGGCTCCGTATCGTAAAACGCGATGAATTCTTCTCTCTGATTTTTTCTCCCCGCAACACAATATATAGAGTTGGAGTTGGAGTCGGAGGAGCTCCAGGGGGCCCACGAGGTAGGGGCGTGCGCCCTAGGGGGGCAGGCGCGCCCCCACCCTCGTGGACAGGTGGTCGGCCCCCTGGCCTTCATCTTTTGAAGGTATTTTTTATATTTTCCAAAAAGTTGCTCCGGGTCATTCCGAGAACGTTTGTTTCTGCACATAAATAACACCATGGTAATTCTGCTGAAAACAGCGTCAATCCGGGTTAGTTCCATTCAAATCATGCAAGTTAGAGTCCAAAACAAGGGCAAAAGTGTTTGGAAAAGTAGATACGATGGATACGTATCAACTCCCCCAAGCTTAAACCTTTGCTTGTCCTCAAGCAATTCAGTTGACAAACTGAAAGTGATAAAGAAAAACTTTTACAAACTCTGTTTGCTCTTGTTGTTCTAAATATGTAAAGCCAGCATTCAAGTTTTCAACAAAGATTATAACTAACCACATTCGCAATAACTCTTAGGTCTCAAGTTTACTCATATCAATAGCATAATCAACTAGCGAGCAATAATAATAAATCTTGGATGACAACACTTTCTCAAAACAATCATAATATGATATAACAAGATGGTATCTCGCTAGCCCTTTCTGAGATCGCAAAACATAAATGCAGAGCACCTTTAAAGACCAAGGACTGACTAGACATTGTAATTCATGGTAAAAGAGATCCAGTCAAGTCATACTCAATGTAAACTAACAATAATGAATGCAAATGACAGCGGTGCTCTCCAACTGGTGCTTTTTAATAAGAGGATGATGACTCAACATAAAAGTAAATGGATAGGCCCTTCGCAGAGGGAAGCAGGGATTTGTAGAGGTGCCAGAGCTCGGTTTTGAAACATAGGTGAATAATATTTTGAGCGGTATACTTTCATTGTCAACATAACAACCAAGAGATGGCGATATCTTCCATGCTACACACATTATAGTCGGTTCCCAAACAGGATGGTAAAGTTTATACTCCCCCTTCCACCAACAAGCATCAATCCATGGCTTGCTCGAAACAACGAGTGCCTCCAACTAACAAGAGTCCCAGGGGGAGTTTTGTTTGCAATTATTTTGATTTAGTTTGCATAAAGCATGGGACTGGGCATCCCAGTGACCATCCATTTATCTCGTGAGTGAGGAGCAGAGTCCACTGCTCTTGAGAATAACCCGCCTAACATGGAAGATACAGACATCCCTAGTTGATACATGAGCTATTCGAGCATACAAAATAGGGTATTTATTTGAAGGTTTAGAGTTTGGCACATAAAAAATTACTTGGAATGGCAGGTAGATACCATATATAGGTAGGTATAGTGGACTCATGTGGAATAACTTTGGGGTTTAAGGGATTGGATGCACATGCAGTATTCCTGCTTAGTACAGGTGAAGGCTAGCAAAAGACTGGGAAGCGACCAGCTAGAGAGCGACAGCAATCATGAACATGCATTAAAATTAATCAACACCGAATGCAAGCATGAGTAGGATATAATCCACCATGAACATAAATATCGTGAAGGTTATGTTGATTTTGTTTCAACTACATGCGTGAACATGCGCCAAGTCAAGTCACTTAAATCATTCAGAGGAGGATACCACCCTATCATACCACATCACAACCATTTTAATAGCATGTTGGCGCGCAAGGTAAACCATTATAACTCATAGCTAATCAAGCATGGCACAAGAAACTATGATCTCTAGTTGTCATTGCAAACATGTTTATTCATAATAGGATGAATCAGGAATGATGAACTAATCATATTTACAAAAACAAAAGAGGTCGAGTTCATACCAGCTTTTCTCATCTTAGCCAGTCCATCATATATCATCCTAATTGCCTTTCACTTGCACGACCGAACGATGTGAATATTAATAATAGTGCGCGTGCATTGGACTAAGCTGGAATCTGTAAGCATTCAATAAACAGGAGAAGACAAGGCAATATGGGTTCTTTTGTGAGATCCACAATTATGCATACAAGAGCCACTTCAACAATTTAATTAAGGTCTTCTCCTATCGACCCCCAAGGAAAAGAAAAGAAATAAAACTATTTACACGGAAGAGCTCCCAACAAGTAAAAGAAGAACAAGAAATCTTTTGGAGTTTTCTTTTTAATTACTACTACAAGCATGGAAAGTAAACTAATTAGAAGCTACAACTAAATTTTTTGGTTTTTCTTAAGGTTTGTTAAACACACAAGAAGAAAGCATAAAAAGGAAAATAAACTAGCATGGATGATACAAATGAAAAAGTATGAGCACCGACATCTAGCAATGAGTGTGTGAACATAAATGTAATGTCGGTGGGAAATACGTACTCCCCCAATCTTAGGCTTTTGGCCTAAGTTGGTCTATGGCCACGGCTGGCCTGGCGGATATCCATAATAATAGCTGGGGTCGTACTGAGATGAAGAAGAAGACTCTGATTGCCACTGGCTGGCAATCATCTCCGGATCCCACTAGTAATTAGACTGCCGTGAAGGATCAACTTGTGGTTCCGGCTCTGGCTTCATGGCTGGTGCAGGGTTCCGGTAGGCGTGAATAGCCTCTAACGGAACAAGGTACTGGCCTGCAGATAAATCAAACAAAGAAGGAGCAGGCAGGGTAATAGTCTCAGGATGATGTTTATCAAAGAACAATTTGTATTTAAGCTCTCCTTCCCTATTCTTAACAATAAAATCATGTGCCACCATACTTTTATAATCTAAATAAACACGAGGCAGCACATTCTCTTCCTTCTCATAATGCCTAATAGGTATGTTAAAATGTGCAGCTAGGCGTGAAGCATAGATGCCTCCAAAGATGGGGCCCTTGGTACGGTTCATATTTAACCGTTTAGCAATAATGCCGCCCATACGAACAGAGTTATCACCGTATAAACCGTGGAGCAAAATAATAATATCAGGGACAGTAAGGTTTCCACAGTTTCTGCGACCAATTAAACATCGACTAGCAAATAATGCAAAATAGCGTAAAACAGGAAAAATGTATGCTAGTGATTCGTGCATCGGAAACCTTCCTTGTTTCCCCTACAGTGATAGTATCAATAAACGCATCCACATCCTCGCGATGTGGTTCCTCTATCTTGCCCTCGAAAGGGACTAAACAAACTCGACAAAAATCATAAAGTGACATCTCCTTATGCTCATCATATAAATGAAACTCTACCGTAGGTGGTGAGTTCCTAGAATGGAAATGAAATTTTTGCACAAAGATATTTGTGAGTAAGAGATACTGATCGCGTTGGTCGTGGAGGAAAGCGGTGAGGCCTACATTCTTAGCCAATTCATAAAAATCTTCATAAATCCTGGCTGCTCTCAAGAAATCATCGGAAGGCCATTCACACGACCGAACCTCCGCGGTGCGACGCAGATTATACTTAGGCTTCAGTTCCTTTTCCTTCGAGCTTCGGCTCGATGAGCCCCTCAAATGTCTCTTCATCATTTTCTGAAAAATTCTGAAATTTTTAGTAACTTCAAAATAAAAGTAAACCAAACTCAATAATATTGATAACAACTACTCCTATAAGTGCCTAGGGCCTATATCATGCATCAAAACTACTTTTGACCATATAAATTTGACATGCAAGCTCAAGAACAGGGTCACCTAAGCAGAAAAAATTTGCAATGAATAAAGAACTAGAACAAAAACTAATTGGACCAATGGAGGAGTCACATACCAAGGAACAATCTCCACAAGCAGTTTTGTGAGAGGTGCTTTGAGCAAGGAGATCGAAAATGGCAGCAAAACGAGCTTGGACTCGGGTTTGAGCTGTTTATTCATGTTTAGGGGAGGAAGAATGAGTGTGTGGGTGAAAGGATAGGTGGAGGAGGGCCACCATGAGCCCACGAGGCAGGGGGCATGCCCTCCACCCTCGTGGGCAGGTTGTTGACCCCCCTGCTGTGTTCTAAGTGCCAAATATTCTCAAATATTTCAGAAAAAATCATATTTAAATTTCAGGGCATTTGGAGAACTTTTATTTTCGGGGTATTTTTATATTGCACGGATAATCAGATAACAGACAGAAAAATATTTATTTTTATTTTATTTCATATAAATAACAGAAAGTAAAAGGAGGGTACATCAGTTTGTGCCTTCTAGTTTCATCCATCTCATGATCATCAAAAGGAATCCACTAACAAGGTTGATCAAGTCTTGTTAACGAACTCATTCCGAACAACATGGAACCGGAGAAATTTCGAATAACACTATGTTACCTCAACAGGGATGTGCACATCCCCAATAATAAGAATATCATATTTCTTCTTGACAGTAGGAAGAGGAAATTCAAAACCTCCAAATATAATCGATGAAATTTTTCCAATAGAGTTGATACTATGAACTTGAGGTTGTTTCCTCGGAAAGTGTACCGTATGCTCATTACCATTAACATGAAAAGTGACATTGCCTTTAGTGCAATCAGTAACAGCCCCTACAGTATTCAAAAAAGGTCTTCCAAGAATAATAGACATACTATCGTCCTCAGGAATATCAAGAATAATAAAGTCCGTTAAAATAGTAACGTTTGCAACTACAACATGCACATCCTCACAAATACCGACATGTATAGCAGTTGATTTATCAGCCATTTGCAAAGATATTTCAGTAGGTGTCAACTTATTCAAATCAAGTCTACGATATAAAGAGATAGGCATAACACTAACACCGGCTCCAAGATCACATAAAGCAGTTTTAACATAGTTTCTTTTAATGGAGCATGGTATCGTGGGTACTCCTGGATATCCAAGTTTCTTTGGTATTCCATCCTTAAAAGTATAATTAGCAAGCATGGTGGAAATTTCAGCTTCCGGTATCTTTCACTTATTTGTAACAATATCTTTCATGTACTTAGCATAAGGATTCATTTTGAGCATATCAGTTAGTCGCATATGCAAAAAGATAGGTCTAGTCATTTCAGCAAAGCGCTCAAAATCCTCATCATACTTTTTCTTGGATGGCTTGGGAGGAAAAGGCATGGGTTTCTGAACCCATGGTTCTCTTTCTTTACCATGTTTCCTAGCAACAAAGTCTTTCTTATCATAATGTTGATTCTTTGATTGTGGGTTATCAAGATCAACAGCAGGTTCAATTTCTATATCATTATCATTACTAGGTTGAGCATCATCATGAACATTATCATTAACCTTATCACTAATTTCAGGTTCATTACCATATTGTGTTTCAGCATCAGAAATAGAAATATCATTTGGATTCTCAAGTAGTTGAGCAATAGGTTCACTAGAAGCAGGCAAAGTCCTATCATTTTTCTTTTTCTTCCTTTTAGAAGGACTAGGTGCATCTATATTATTTCTCTGAGAATCTTGCTCAATTCTCTTAGGATGGCCTTCAGGATACAAAGGTTTCCGAGTCATTTTACCACCTCTAGTCATAACTCTAACAGCATTATCATTATTCTTACTATTCAATTCATTGAGCAAATCATTTTGAGCTTTAAGTACTTGTTCTACTTGAGTGATAACCATAGAAGCATGTTTACTAATAAGTTTAAGTTCACCTTTAACATTAGCCATATAATCACCCAAGTGTTCAAGCATATTTGAATTGTATTTCAATTGTCTACCAAAATAAGCATTAAAATCTTCTTGCTTAGCCATAAATTTATGAAACTCATCTAAGCATGGGCTAGCAAATTTAGTAAATGGGATTTCAGCTTTATCATATCTATAGAGAGAATTTACCTTTACTTCCAGTGTCGGGTTATCAAGACCACGAGTTTCTTCAATAGGTGATGGATCAAGATCATATGTTTCTTCAACAGGTGGTAAATTAAGACCATGTATTTATTCAATAGGAGGTAAATTCTTAACATCTTCAACTTTAATACCTTTTTATTTCATAGATTTCTTTGCCTCTTGCATATCTTCAGGACTGAGAAATAGAATACCCCTCTTCTTCGGAGTTGGTTTAGGAATAGGCTCAGGAATTGGCTCCGGAGGTGTCCAATTATTTTCATTTGTCAACATATTATTCAATAGAATTTCAACTCCATCCGGTGTTCTTTCCCTGAAAACAGAACCAGCACAACTATCCAGGTAATCTCTGGAGGCATCGGTTAGTCCATTATAAAAGATATCAAGTATTTCATTTTTCTTAAGAGGATGATCAGGCAAAGCATTAAGTAATTGGAGAAGCCTCCCCCAAGCTTGTGGGAGACTCTCTTCTTCAATTTGCACAAAATTATATATATCCCTTAAAGCAGCTTGTTTTTTATGAGCAGGGAAATATTTAGCAGAGAAGTAATAAATCATATCCTGGGGACTATGCACACAACCAGGATCAAGAGAATTAAACCATATCTTAGCATCACCCTTTAATGAGAACAGAAATATTTTAAGGATATAAAAGTAGCGAGTTCTCTCATCATTAGTGAACAGGGTAGCTATATCATTTAATTTAGTAAGATGTGCGACAACAGTTTCAGATTCATAGCCATGAAAAGGATCAGATTCAACCAAAGTAATTATATCAGGATCAACAGAGAATTCATAATCCTTATCGGTAACACAGATAGGTGAAGTAGCAAAAGTAGGGTCAGGTTTCATTCTAGGATTTAGAGATTGCTTATTCCATTTAGCTAATAACCTCTTAAGTTCATATCTATCTTTGCAAGCTAAAATAGCTAAAGAAGCTTCTTTATCAAAAACATAACCCTCAGGAATAACAGGCAAGTCTTCATCATCAATTTCATCAGTATTATCAAATTCAATATTTTCAATCTCTCTAGCCCTAGCAAGTTGTTCATCAAGAAATTCACCAAGTGGCACAATAGTATCAAGAATAGAAGTAGTTTCATCATAAGTATCATGTATAGCAGAAGTGGCATCATCAATAACATGCGACATATCAGAACGAATAGCAGAAGCAGGTTTAGGTGTCGCAAGCTTACTCATAACAGAAGGTGAATCAAGTGCAGAGCTAGATGGCAGTTCCTTACCTCCCCTCGTAGTTGAGGGATAAATATTAGTTTTTGGATCTCTCAAGTTCTTCATAATGATAAGCAGATATAAATCCCATGTGACTCAAAGAATAGAGCTATGCTCCCCGACAACGGCACCAAAAAATAGTCTTGATAAGCCACAAGTATAGGGGGTCGCAACAGTTTTCGAGGGTAAAGTATTCAACCCAAATTTATTGATTCAACACAAGGGGAGCCAAAGAATACTCTCAAGTATTAGCAGCTGAGTTGTCAATTCAACCACACCTGGAAACTTAATATTTGCAGCAAAGTATTTAGTAGCAAAGTAATATGATAGTGAAAACGGTAGCAAAAGGTAACAGTAGTAAAAGTGATGTTTTTGGTATTTTGTAGTGATGATAGCAATAGCAACGGGAAAGTAAATAAGCGAAGAACAATATATGGAAATCTCATAGGCAATGGATCGGTGATGGAGAATTATGCCGAATGTGGTTCATCATGTAACAGTCATAACCTAGGGTGACACAAAACTAGCTCCAGTTCATCAATGTAATGTAGGCATATATTCCGAATATAGTCATATGTGCTTATGGAAAAGAACTTGCATGACATCTTTTGTCCTACCCTCCCATGGCAGTGGGGTCCTTACGGAAACTAAGGGCTATTAAGGCCTCCTTTTAATGGAGTACTGGAACAAAGCATTAACACATAGTGAATACATGAACTCCTCAAACTACGGTCATCACCGGTAAGTATCTCGATTATTGTCATTTCGGGGTTAACGGATCATAACACATAATAGGTGACTATAGACTTGCAAGATAGGATCAAGAACTCTCATATATTGATGAAAACATAATAGGTT
Source organism: Triticum dicoccoides (assembly GCF_002162155.2). Taxonomy (NCBI): domain Eukaryota; kingdom Viridiplantae; phylum Streptophyta; class Magnoliopsida; order Poales; family Poaceae; genus Triticum; species Triticum dicoccoides. The sequence goes on from NC_041388.1 coordinate 601,454,846, forward strand.
CAGATCTGAAATCATGGCACTCGGGCCCTAGTGACAAGCAATAAGCATAGCAAAGTCATAACAACATTAATCTCAGAACATAGTGGATACTAGGGATCAAACCCTAACAAAACTAACTCGATTACATGATAGATCCCATCCAACCCATCACCGTCCAACAAGCCTACGACGGAATTACTCACGCACGGCGGTGAGCATCATGAAATTGGTGATGGAGGATGGTTGATGATGATGATGGCAACGGATTCCCCTCTCCGGAGCCCCAAACGGACTCCAGATCAGCCCTCCCGAGAGGTTTTAGGGCTTGGCGGCGGCTCTGTATCGTAAAACGCGATGAATTCTTCTCTCTAATTTTTCTCTTCCCAAAACACAATATATAGAGTTGGAGTTGGAGTTGGAGGAGCTCTAGGGGGCCCACGAGGTAGGGGGCGCGCCCTAGGGGGGCAGGCGCACCCCTCACCCTCGTGGACAGGTGGTGGCCCCTGGCCTTCATCTTTTGCAGGTATTTTTTATATTTTCCAAAAAGTTGCTCCGTGAAGTTTCAGGTCATTCTAAGAACGTTTGTTTCTGCACATAAATAACACCATGGTAATTCTGCTGAAAACAGTGTCAGTCCAGGTTAGTTCCATTCAAATCATGCAAGCTAGAGTCCAAAATAAGGGCAAACGTGTTTGGAAAAGTAGATACGACGGAGACGTATCACTATCGTGGAAGCATTGTTCCCCCTCTTCTCATCCTCCCCCACCCCCGTCCACTAGCCCTCCGGTGAGGCATAGCCTTCCCCTCGCCCTCTAACCCTCCTCCCCACTTGTATCCGTCTTTCTGATAAATTTCTAACCAGCGTGTCTTTAGACAAGCAGGAATCAATTTTACAGTTAACCAGTTTCACATGACAAATTTGTCAAGCAAACTAACTGCATCGTCTAGGATAACAAGGGGAGAAACTATCATTAAATTCCAATATTTTGAAATACTGATACAAGATGGAGATTCATACACACGTGTCAATGGTGAACAACACGCCACAAAAAAATGAACATGCCACAAACCTACTGTGCTCAGCTTTTGCAGGTATTTTTTATATTTTCCAAAAAGTTGCTCCGTGAAGTTTCAGGTCATTCCGAGAACGTTTGTTTCTGCACATAAATAACACCATGGTAATTCTGCTGAAAACAGTGTCAGTCCAGGTTAGTTCCATTCAAATCATGCAAGTTAGAGTCCAAAACAAGGGCAAAAGTGTTTGGAAAAGTAGATACGACGGAGACGTATCACTATCATGGAAGCATTGTTCCCCCTCTTCTCATCCTCCCCCACCCCCGTCCACTAGCCCTCCGGTGAGGCATAGCCTTCCCCTCGCCCCCTAACCCTCCTCCCCACTTGTATCCGTCTTTCTGATAAATTTCTAACCAGCGTGTCTTTAGACAAGCAGGAATCAATTTTACAGTTAACCAGTTTCACATGACAAATTTGTCAAACAAACTAACTACATCGTCTAGGATAACAAGGGGAGAAACTATCATTGAATTCCAATATTTTGAAATACTGATACAAGATGGAGATTCATACACACGTGTCAATGGTGAACAACACGCCACAAAAAAATGAACATGCCACAAACCTACTGTGCTCAGCTTTTGAAACTTTATATCTTACACAGTTTATCATCAAAGTAAATTTAATCGGAACCAAGTTTATCATCAATGAAAAATATGCTTGCTTATTTGTATCTCCTGTATATTTTATTCCTAACCTAAAAAAATGGACGAGTTCGGCGCACGAGCCAGTTCACATGTTAATTTTATTATTCCATCTATCTTTCTTATATTTTTTATTTAAGTACTTATTTGGCTGGTGCGCAGCCTTATTTTAGGGGTTGAGCACCCGTCGTCACGGTTGTCCGGGAGGCATTGTTCCCCCCTCTTCTCCTCCTCCTCCCCCCACACCCCTTCCACCGCCCCTCTGGCGAGGCATAGCCTTCCCCCTACCCCGTCCTCCCCCACTTGTATCACTATTTCTGATAAATTTCTAACCAGCATGTATTTAGGCAGGAAGGACTCGATTTTATAGTCAACCAGTTTCACATGAAAAAATTGTCAAACACATCGTCTGTGATCACAAGGGAAGACAGTGTCATCGAATACCAATAATTTGAAATACTGATACAAGATGGAGATTCATACACACGTGTCAATGGTGAACAACACGCCACAAAAAAATGAACATGCCACAAACCTACTGTGCTCAGCTTTTGAAACTTTATATCTTACACAGTTTATCATCAAAGTAAATTTAATCGGAACCAAGTTTATCATCAATGAAAAATATGCTTGCTTATTTGTATCTCCTGTATATTTTATTCCTAACCTAAAAAAATGGACGAGTTCGGCGCACGAGCCAGTTCACATGTTAATTTTATTATTCCATCTACCTTTCTTATATTTTTTATTTAAGTACTTATTTGGCTGGTGCGCAGCCTTATTTTAGGGGTTGAGCACCCGTCGTCACGGTTGTCCGGGAGGCATTGTTCCCCCCTCTTCTCCTCCTCCTCCCCCCACACCCCTTCCACCGCCCCTCTGGCGAGGCATAGCCTTCCCCCTACCCCGTCCTCCCCCACTTGTATCACTATTTCTGATAAATTTCTAACCAGCATGTATTTAGGCAGGAAGGACTCGATTTTATAGTCAACCAGTTTCACATGAAAAAATTGTCAAACACATCGTCTGTGATCACAAGGGAAGACAGTGTCATCGAATACCAATAATTTGAAATACTAATACAAGATGAAGATCATACACACGTATCGCTCAGCCTTATTTTCGAGGCTGCACACCCATCATCGCGGCTATCCGGGAGGCATAGTTCCCCCTCTAATGTAACCTATACTATACTCTATCGTATCATGCTACACCTTCTACTCTACTCTACTTGGTGATGATCCTGCAGAGAGAGATGTCTATAAACTGGTGGGATTCCTAGTTGCAGGGCGATGTGGGATTAAAAAAGGGTCACCTAAGTGCTTACCAGGGCTAAGCCTATCTGCCGGCACCTCCTCCTGCCATCGCCCCTCCTCCAGCGCGGGACAAGACCACCGACAATGCTCCCATGACCTCGGTCCTCCGCCTGCTCCTACGTGGCCACCGCCGGTCTGATGTCCTCTTCTGTCTCCCTCTACAAGAAGCTGCATCCGGTCCACCTTTGCTGTGGCGTGAGAGTGACAGGTCCTGGATGGGGAAGAAGTAGGGTCCGTGGGACGCTCGGGGGCAGGAGGGAGGGGGCTGCGTCGGCGGAGGGGGTTCGTCCCGGCGGTCGGTGTGGGATCTGGAGGTTGGGAGGAGGCTAGGTGGAGGAGTGTGAGCTGAACTGCTCAAGTGGCGGATCCTATATGGCGCGTAGGGCGCCCCCTAGAGCCATAGCGCGCACCCCCAGCTCCCCTGCACGCCTTTTAGGTCAGCCCATGTGGGGCGCGAGGTCCCCCAGTTTTTCCCTTTTTCTTTTCTTTTTCTTTTTCTTTTCTTTGTTTATTTTAGATTTTTTATTTCTTCGCCATCTCCATTTTTTTCTTATTTTTTTTCATTTTCCCGTTTTTTGTGAATTCTTTAGAAATCTTGAACATTTTTTTGTTCACTGAATTAAAAAATGTTCATCTAATTAAAAAAAGTTCATGAAATTCAAAATTTGTTCATCATATTCAAAATTTGTTCACAATAATTTAAAATGTTCATCCAGTTTTAAAAAAATCATTGATTTCCAAATAGTGTTCTTGAATTGAGAATTTGTTCGTCAAGTTCAAAAAATGAAAAATATTCATCTAATTCAAGTGCAAGTCTTTCTTGATGTTAATTAAGGTTAATAATTGCCATCACCCGGCGGATCAGGCAAATTATGTCCGCCGCCTCGCACAATCAACACGTGCCTTGTGGGCCCTCAAACATCTCCACTACTAAAACAACAACCTGCCATACTCTCCTATCTCTCTTGCCTATCTCCTTCCCCCGCTATAGATCGGGACGAGACGCCAACAGCCGGCCGCCGCCGCTGCACACATCCGACGCGCTGCCACCGCTTCCGCCGGCAAGCAAGCTGGAGATCAGAGCCGTGGATTCCTCGCCAAGATCCGTCCACCATGCCACTGGTGTGAGAAGGACCAACTTCTGCAGCCCGACCATCGCTCTCCATGGCGCTTGCAGCCATGACCGCTGCTCCAGCGCTACATCGTTGTTCCGTCCGACAATGTTTTTTTATACTTTACCGCAACAAGAGCCTTGTTGCAAAAGTCCACCCGCAACATTATTTTTGTTGTAGAAATTTCTTGATTCGCACCGCAGACGAGATCATCTTTTTCAGTAAAAAAACATGCAACATTATTCATGTTGCAAAAGTCCTCCCGCAACATCATCTTTGTTGCAAAAAAGAACAAGACGGAAAAATAATTCTGCAACACCACCTATGTTCTAAAAGTCCTCCCGCAACATCATGTATGTTGCAAAATGTAAAGACAAAAAATCTGAAACACAATCTTTGTTGCTAATATTTTTGCAACCAAAGCTCTGTTGCACATGTTTCTGCAACACAAAGTTTGTTGCAATGATAAAGATGGTGTTGAATTGCCAGATGACACCTAATCTAATGGCCGCGGAGGCGGCGGATTTTTTAACATGATCCGCCAGCCGATAGGTAGCAGGCCTCGTTAATTAATCATCGGTGAGATTTTTTGGGATCACACTTTAGGAGAAAGCTAGTATCCAATTTTTTATTAGAAGCTTCAAGACCTCTCCTATTACTAGAAGGGTTGAGTGCGCTTTGCTGCGCCGTTGGTGTTGTTTGATTTCTTCAAAAAATCACTCTGTTTCAAAATATATTATGTATTACTTTTTTGAAAAGTCAAACCTTTTAAATTCAATAAATTTGTAGAGAAATATATAGAAATCCATAACATCAAATCGGTATTTTTAATCATGAAATGATTTTCCACACATTTTTGTTTAATATTGTCGATGTTGATATTTTTTGCTTTGAACTTGGTCAAAGTTGAAGAAACTGTACTTTCTACAAAACTAATACCCCTTATAATTTGGAACTGATGGAATATTTAGTTTGGCAGGTGGTGGAGATTACTTTTCAAAAAGTTCCAACCTTTTAAGTTCAATAAAATTTGAGGAGAAATATATAAAAATCCATAATATCAAATTGGTATTTTTAAGTACATCATGAAGTGAATTTTCATACGTTTTTGTTTAGTATTGTCGATGTTGATATTTTTACTCTGGACTTGGTCAAAGTAGAAGAATTTGACTTTCTACAAAACTAATACTCCCTCCACTCTCTTATACAAGGCTAGTTCAGATTTTTATGCCGAACTTTGACCATTAATTTTATAAACACAAAGTGAGTTATATGCCAAAAAAATTATTTAATTGGATGCACATTTCAAAGAACTTTCTGATGATATATTTTTTATCGCATATAATCCATATTTTGTTGACCAAATTATAAGTCAAAGTTTGACACAAAAAATGAAGTGGCCTTGTATAAAGAAATGGAGGGACTACCACTTATATTTTGGAACCGACGGAATATTTAGTTTGGCAGGTGATGGAGATTATAGAGTGTGTTTTATTTTATTATAATACGATGATTTGGTGGGCCTTTCATTGTGTGATTTTGAGTTATCCACTAACCAACCTATATCTATGTGGGGAAATTTCGGTGTCGGTGGTCACATGTACTACTATAATGGTGCTAGAATATGACATGGTGGCGCTTCTTTTTTCCACATGGTGGGAGGGTGTAGATGACCGATATGTTTTTATAGGTCAATTGCTGCTAATTGATTTGAAAAATTGTTGGCACCGTCAAAATCATAAACCAAATCCAAAATTAAATACCTCAATTGAATGAAAGAGCTTTAAAATTAGGGAACATAGGGAACTAAAAGAATTGAATGGGAGACCCTGAGAAAGTGTTGACCTGGTCAAAATCAATTGACCCAATTCTAAATTGGATACCTCAGTTAATCACGAGGCCTGAAAACTTAGGAAGCATAGTGTATAGTATAAAATAATTGAATGAGACAGCTTTGAGAAATTGTTGACCCAGTCAAAATTGGTTGACCCAGTTCTAATTGGAGACCTCAATTGAATGTGGGCTCTTCAAAACTAGGGAGCTTAGTGTTATAGAGGATTGTGGCATGATGGGACATTTAGTTTAGGAGTGTAGTCATGGGATGCTGGAGTAGACCCGGGTAAACATGGTCTCTTGTTTCCTTCTTCGACCTTCCAGCTAGTTGTGGTACCCTGAGGAAGAGTCTACTGGGATCTACACCAACAATGTTCTAAGTGATAGCTATATTATTGAGTCTGACTATGATCCCACATATTACTCCTATAAAGCATGGTGGAGGATGTAGGAACGAAGTATGTCTACCAGAGGGGGGGTGGGTGAATGGGAGTTTTAAATTTTCTTCGAAAAACTCAAAACTCTCGGAACCCAGCTGCGGAGCGAATGGAAAACAAAACACAACAAGCTAAAACTAAGTACCGAATGGAAACTGAAGCATACATCGAATCAATTCATATGAAGTAAAACATACTGAATGTAAACAAGGGTGACAGAGGTAACTAGTAGTGCTCCATGGCGACGGGGTATTTGTTCGACCAGTTCGTCCTTCTGCACAAGGACTACGTCTGGTTGAAGGGTTGTGACTTAACACGGAAGATAAACTATCTTCACCATATTCTCCTCGACAATTGGTTTGTCAACCAATGCCGATCACTTGTGGTAGATACTTGAAGGCGATCTCTGAACCTTTACAAACTTCTTCTTTGAGAACCACAATCCCTCTTGGTCTTTGAAGAAATTGACACCTAACCATCTAGAGAGTTTGCAACTATCAAGAGTAAATGGCAGAGCGTACTAGACTTAGATGCGGGTGATGCTGAACCACTATCTAATTCTTCAGCTCTATGGTTTGATTTTAAACTCAAATCGCTCAGAGAGGGGGTTGCTCAATAATCTTCTCATAATCAAATGGAGCAGCCACCGGACAACGCCGGTGCGTGGTGTCTATTTATAGCCGTAGCCTTCCTGGATGGGAAATGACCATTTTGAACACGCGGTCCAGCCAATGGCCGACCGACACGTTCACAACAGTTGGATTTTGGAGCAACGGTAACATTACTTGAGGAACAAGTAATGCTAACTCCTCGGTCCGAGACAAATCTCTCACAGCGAAGAAGATCACAGTCTCTTGCTGGCAAGTATTTGCTCGGAACACAAAGAGATTTCTCTCGCAACTTACATAGGATTTGGGTTTAGCATCAGAGAATCAAAGTTTCGACGCTACACCCCTCTTAGTAGTACGGTGGTCCTATGACTCAATATAGAGAGAAGAAGAACTATGAAATAAATGCTACGTGTTCACTTCGTCTTCAATTTCCTTAGATGTAGTCATTTCCCTCGGACAGACACCGAATAGATTGCTTCACTTCAGCAAATTTTGAGGGGTCTTGTTATCATAATCTTCGGTGATAACCTTCGCTGCACCGTAGGGAGGTTATCTTCGTCGTTTGCATCAAACTCCTCGACATCTCCGGGACCTGTTACTATGTATGCACTAGAAAACACTTAAGTCCCTAGCTGTTTATGTCAACAAACTCCAAAACATAAGGATCCTATCATTGCACCAACAATCTCCCCCTTTTTGGACGGTTGTTGACAAAACAAATAATCATCAAAGTGAAGATAGATAAGTGAAAAGTAAATCAAACAAGAGTGAATTAGCGTTACTCGGCTCGATGATGAAATATACTCCCCCTAGATGTATGCAAGGTTATAGATATGAGATAAAATCTCCTACAATTCATTAAAGTATGTAGAGGAAATTTCAATCATTCGAGATAAATGATCCACACTGATAATATATAATCCATCGAGATTGTAGTGCAATCATTCATAAATTCTGATAATAATTCCACCTGCAAAAACAAATGCTTCAAGAGAAATATTGCAGCGGGCGGGGTTATTAAAATTACAGCACAGAAGTTTTATATCGTAGCACAGATAGTCATTGAAGCAGAAATTCAAATCTCACACGGAACAAAGACCAATGGAACACAAAAGGCAAATCCATCGAAACTCGATGTAATTCCCCCCTTTTGTCAACTAGTCCAAAAAGGCGAGGAATAACATGAGTGCAAAAGCGGTGAACTTGGTTCACGCTGAGGCGTCAATGGAGGAACTGTCCGTAGAGGTTTCTGTTTCAGAAGTGACTGGAAGATCTTCATCGTCAATAGCAGCAGATTTTCCTTTAGGACTAAGAGCTAGAGGCTGAGATGATGAAGGCACATCTGGATCAGCATCTTGAGTCCTGCGAGATAGCACATTTCCTTTGGCTGGTTTCTCGGTCGGTGAGGTGGCTTCAGATTCTTCGATTATCTTTTGAAGCTTAATATGCAAAAGATCAGTAGTGGAGGCTCAAGCAGGTAGAGGGGGAGCACCGCGAGGACGATAATCTTCAGCTGAGAGGTCCTTGTCAATGTACTCATAGAGGTCTTTGAGATCAAAAATCTCGAAGTTGCTTCTTGGGGAAGAACTTGCGAAGAAGTTTTCAGAGCCTTCTCTTATTCCCATAAGCAATCAGATGTGTGATTCTTGTTCGGTTGTTGATAGCATTCAGCTCGGCGGAAATGTGTTCTTTCTCTCGGCAGTCTTCAGCCATATGCTACAACAATAACTGTTGAGTGTGTAAGCTTACTTCAAGGTGCGAAGGGGTTTGATGAAAGGGTTCTCGATCACGCTTAGGCAGTCGTGGCCCATCGAAAGTATTGTGATAATCTAGAAGGCTTGACATGGGTAGTTTACCCGAAGAGATATCTTCCATCACCTGTATTGTATCACGCACTAGAGGAATGAAGCGTTTGTGACTGACTTTTGCCAAGTATTAGGTGCCCATAGCATAATCAACGACTTTCTGAATCCATGGTGCATAGACTTTGATGGTTTTTGGATGCTGAGTAGAATCCTTTAATATTTGCAAAAACATATCCTCAACATCAAAGATAAATTTCTCAGAGATGGCATAGATGGTATTTTGAGCAACATCTGAGATGACATTGTTTGTATTCAGCCCGGACAGATGGCAAATGGTGTAGGTGAGCAGATGGCATAGAGTTTGATTCTCGAACGTCAAATGCTCGGGCAAGGGAGGACCATTGTAGTCTCGAATCTTTCCTTTGTCCATGATGCATCGAAAGATTTCATCTGAAATAGCATCAATATTGTGCACACAAATTTTTGTTTTGCCATGCTCGTACCGAGGGAAATGAAAGTGAGAGAAAAAAATCAATTGATGAGCATTTTATGCGTTTCCCTTCGGTCATCCATTCCATGATCCACTTTGAGCTATCAGCTTCATCTCCAGAGATGTGGAAGGTTGCATAGAATTGGAGAATGATTTCTCTGTTCCATGGATGCTCGAATGCAAAGACATTTGTAAGACAGAGATCTTCTAGGTGTTGTAGTAACTGATCAAAGTAGCCAATACTCTTCATAGCAGAGAGATATGGGAACTCATGAGGAAATATCTTTCGGCTGTCATAGAGAATCCGAGAGTGATAGATAGCTTGTTCTTGGGTCCAGAAACGAGGCGATTCTGATGTGCGTGGCTTATTGTAAGGACTTTCTTGAAAGAAATGAGGGTGCATGTTTCGATTGAATAGCGGTCCTTTGGCACCAGCATCACCGAGAATAGTGGCAGTTTCTCACAAGGATATGTATATTTGAGTTCATCTTCGACTGAAATCACTTCATCTCCATATACTACGGAGTCTGTATGACGAGCGGAAATAGATATATGTCCTGATGGATCAGCCTCTGAGATTCTTTTCGCTGTGTGGAGTGACACTTGTAGTCGACCTGGAACTGATGGCACATCAGTTGGAGCAGATTCTTTTCATTTGGCACTGAGCCTGAATCTGGGACTGGAACTGAAGGAGGTTGTTTTTCGATGGTTGGTTGTTGAGCAGAGGGAGGAACCAAGACATTTGGTTCTTCATGAGCAGGAGAAGCTTGACGATCAGAGTGAGGGATTTCACCTTCTTCATACACGACTTGCTGTGATGGAATCTCATCTCTTACTGGGGAGGCCACATGCACTTGTTCCGTTGCCCTTGTTGAGGGAATTGCTAGCTCAGGTGAGTTTTTGTTTGCAAGCTGAGCTTCTGCTTGACCAGGAGACTTTTTAGTCGTAGGAGGAGCAGCGGATTTCTTCACAGTTTTCTTGCACTTCTTCTATGTCTGCTGAGCAGTTTGATCGATATGTCCCTTTACAAGATCATTGTAGCTAGTGACTTGTGCTTGATGCTCAAGGCAGATCTTTCGTACAATTCCATCAAGATTTGAGTGAAAACCCAATCTTCTGTTGCGTAGGGTATTCAAGGTCTGATTGATATCCATGTAAGACTCTTCAAGTTCTTTGATGACAAACTTGCAAAGTTGCAGTTTTCATGCGATCATATAGAGTATTGAGTTCGTCTTGGAGGTTGTTGACCTCAACTGAATCGTCCCTCATGTCCTGAAGAACATCAGACACTTGTGTGATAACTTCAGCAGGAATTGGCAATGATGCCACTTCTCTAGCGAATGGATTTTCAATGAACTTGTAAAGTTGCTCCATGATGAAGGCATGATTGTAATAGTGTGGAGCATCAGTTCGGACATCAGTCTATGTGACTGGAGCAGTTTGCATGTGGACTTGCTCGGATGGAGGCATTGAAGCCAATGGTTGAGTCAAAGTGGAAGCAAACTGAGCAGCTTTTTCTTCCAAAACATCAGCTTGAGGAGCACTTGGCTCGGAAGATGGAGTCTTCATTTGCTTCACTGTTGTCTTAGGAATTTGCTTGCCTGGCTTAGCAGTGCTGAGGGGAGCATCAATGACCAAATCCTTCGTGTTGACAACATCAGGATGAGGAGTTGTGTTGACATGATCTGTGTACCATCGTTACAGTGGTAGGGGGAGTTTTTCCCTTTAGAATGATCTTCATCGGAGGTGCTATTAGAGCGTCACGAGCTCAAAGATCAGGTAGCACAATTGATGTGGTGATGTTCACTTGCTCAGAGAGAGAAGTTTGAACTTCTTCCCTGGTGAGTGGAGGATCATCTTGATTGGAGGAATTGCTTTCAGTATTTTTGTTTGCGGGTGCAGTCGGCCTCTTCTTCAGTGCACTCTTTTTCTTTAGTGCAGCAGTGCTGGGATATGTTTATGCTTGGAATGGACTTTTGATTTTCGTTCGGATTTTTTCTTCTCAAGGTCTTCCTTGATCATACGGCAATTTGCTTCTTCACGTTTATCTTTAGCAGCCTTCTTGGCTCTCCTTTCAACATTTTTCTGACGCTTAGCCAGCTCATTCGGATAGGATTCATGAGTGCGAAGAGAGGATTTATCAACATTTGCTGGTGGCGGTGGTCTCTCCTAGGGATCACCCGCACGAATGAGGCCAATCTCACGACAAATGTCCCATGGAGGATGAAAGAAAATTCTTTGCAAACCGAGGATGAACCATTTCATAGTTAAATCACTTGCGCACCCAATGGCGTCGAATCCTTTGTAGACACTTGTCTCCTTCCCATTTGAACTCTCCTGGAACTATGTTACAATCATTGTGTGAGATATACCGAGCCGAATTTGCATACGGTTGCCTGCCTCCTTTCTTTTTCTTCGGAGCATCTTCTTCTTGCTCTTCTGCATTTTGCTCGTGTCTCTTTCTTTTGCTGGTGGATGGGCCTTGACAGTTGTATTAGTGCATGTTAACTGTAGAAATTCTTTGAATCCCATAAGAGGAAGCTGTCGCCCGTTCGTCATCAAACATGCATTGCTCCTCTCGAAACCACGAGCCTTCTAGATAGTTGCTCCGATTTGTGAGGGGTGTGTGTCCAAACTTTCATCAAACGGGCCAGTTATTTTACCACATCATCTTGGTGGCATGACATTACGTCAAGCAAGGTTTCAAGTTTTTCTGATAATTTTTTTATTTTTTGGAATTTGAATGGCATGGTCGGTGTCAAAACCGGTGGATCTCGGGTAGGGGTCTCGAACTATGTATCTGTGGATTAATGATAACAGGGGGGAACAAGGACACGATGTTTACCCAGGTTCGGGCCCTCTTAATGGAGGTAATACCCTACTTCCTGCTAGATTGATCTTGATGAATATGAGGACTACAAGAGTTGATCTACCTGAAGATCGATGTGGCTAAACCCTAGAAGCCTAGCCTATGGTAATTGTGATTCTGCCTCTACGGACTAAACCCTCTGATTTATATATGCACCCGGGGGGCTAGGGTTGTACATAATCATCTTGCAAAGGAAGGAAACATTACACCCGAACTTTAAACTTGCCATTCTACACATATAGGAGTCCTATCCAGATACGGGAGATAATCTTCTGTAGTGATCTTCACGGCCCACCAGTCCAGCCCATAATGAGTAATCCGGCCACCTGAGGACCCCTTAATCCAGGACTCCCTCAGTAGCCCCTGAACCAGTCTTCGATGACGATGAGTCTGGTACGCGTATTGTCTTCGGCATTGCAAGGCGGGTTCCTCCTTCCGAACATATGAAGTTTATTTCCTGCATAAAGGGACTATGTCCGGCTCTGCATGATTAGTACAACCCTTAGCCATGAAGGAAACGTGATAAAACAAACACAGTGTTTTTACTGACAACTTTCCAGCAAAACGTCATGCTTGACCCTTTAATATTTCGAACCATTTTCTTGACTCTGGTTCCGCGTTTCGAGGCATAGCCTCTATTGGCACGTCTTATCAAACAGAGATCGTGCCCGCTTATCGTGGTATCCTCATCAATATGATTCGGGTAACCCAACCGCCCCTTACGCACAATTACATTGGGAACAGGCGAGTTTTACAGCTCGAGTGGGGGGACGCTTGGTATTTACTACTTATAAAAGGACATAGATCCCCTCTTTTTACCTCACACTCTCCTCAAGCCGTTGCTTCCCAAGCTCTTAGCTCCAGCGCCCACAGCTCCATCACCTGCAGCTCCTATCTCCTCCACCACCGCCTCCTTCTCCAGCAATGGCTGGATCTGGCTCCAAGGGCAAGTGGGAGGCCTCCACTGTCACGGAGAAGAACGTGAAGAGTCTCCGGAGCGCGGGCTACCTCACCGACGACATAGCGCACCGAATTCCTGATGAAGATCAGGTGATCCCCGTCCCTGAGTCGGGTGAGAGGGTGGTATTCATCCCTTATTTTATTCGGGGGGCTAGGGTTTCCGCTTCACCCCTTTGTTCAGGTCCTCTTACTCTTTTATGGGCTATATTTCCACGATCTGGCGCCAAAATCTATCCTCCACATATCGGCTTTCATAGTCGTGTGTGAAGGTTTCCTCCATGTCCCCCCACACTTCGGCTTATGGATCAAAACCTTCAATCTAAAGCCGAAGGTGGTCGACGGGCAGCAGTCGGACTGCGGGGGAGCTATGGTGAGCAAGCTCCCACCAAACGCAACCTGACCCAAAGGGGCTTTTGTGGAGACCAATAAGATATGGCAGCAGGAGTGGTTTTACATCACCGAACCCCGCGATGCCAAGTGGGCAGCCACACCGAATTCAGATTCGAACCCCTAGAGAGGCTCACCTCATGGACCGCCAAGGGCCTTGATTGGGGGTCTCAGATTGAGGTGAAGACGCTCCAAAACCGCATCTCCAACATGATGTCGAAGGGCACCCACCTCACCAACGTGATTCAGGTGATGCTCTTCCGCCGCACCCTTCCCTGCCAATTCCGGGCCTCCCACTTATGGGAGTTTAACCTGGAGGAGCCACAGACCTTGAACTGCTTCTTCGGCACTACGCATGAAGACATATGGAAGCAGCTTTTCAAGGTCCAGAAGGAATGGCCAGAGAAGATCGAAGTCAAGGGCTTCGACATTGTGACTTTGGCCTCAGAGGCAAGCACAATTTTGCCGAATACGTATCCTGTCCATATTTCAATTATAACAGGAATTAGAACTCTTACGTTCCATCCAGGCTTGGACGAAGAAAGCGGAGCGGATCAACTGTCCGGCTCCGCTGCCCGAAAACCCAGCCATGCCTAACCTGACGGCGATGCTGGTTCCGGCGCCATACAAGGCGCCGGAGAAGAAGGCCAAGAAGAAGGGCAAGGAGGTCAAGAGAGGCCCCCGCCCTAAGGGTCCTTCGGATACTGTGTCTGGAGAGATCGACATCCACTCCTCCCATGACGAAGAAGAAGAAGAGGAGGAAAGTGATCCCCCCCTCAAGGGAAAGGGGAAGAAGACGGCGGCCCCCGAAGACGCGGGAAAGGGGGTGCCTAGGAGGAAGCTGAACCTCCCGGACAGCTCGGACTCGGAGTCCGGAGCTGATTTCCAAAAGCAACCCAGGAGCAAGCCCTTGGCCGAATCATAAGTGTTCGGACTTTTGTTGTTATCATTGCATAAGCAATTCTATTTGTTTGTTTTGCAGTCCCCCCTCACACTCCCAGCATGGCATTATCGTCAGGGAGCTCTCTCCAACTGACATGGCGGAGAGTGACACGCCACCGCAGGCTCAATCGCCCATCATACCAGGGAACACCGAGGTGACTTCCCAGTGGGTGTCTCCTGCGCAAGGAGGCGGGAGTGGGGCGGATGAGAGGGTACTCGAGGTCAACACTTCGTACACCATCTGCCAAGGGGAAACAGTCCCTATGGCAACCGACGCGGAGAGCCCAAGCAATCCGAGCTTCCGCCGAACACCGCTCCGGAGGCCAGCATGGCTCCGGAATCGGGAAGACAGCCCCCTACGTTAGGGGGAGGAGCATCAGCTCCAACGACATCCTCCATTAATTCGGAGGCGCCGAACACGCTGAAGGAAGCACTGCAAGGTGCTTCCATCGTGGAGGAACACCGCACCCTGATGGGTGCGGTTATGGGAAAGATTCAGTTTGCTTTTGGCAGACTGAATGAAGCCTTCAACTGCCTACTGACAGGCATTGAGGTATGCGACGTAATACTCTAAAAGAACTTTACGTTTTATTTGTATAGCATAACAAACCTATATACGGATAGTAGCCCCTAATGCTTTGTTTGATTCTGAAGAGAATTGGACAAAGCATCCACGTAGTACCAGCTAATAGAACATAATGTGCCATTTGTTTGAACATGCTTCCCTGGTAGCGGCATCCGCCTAGGACATAGAGGTTTCCGAGCTCAATCGGAAGCTTCAAATAGCTGACGCAGAGCTCGACCGTGTTAACAAGCAGTTTGATGAAATGCAAGGTATGCGGACTTTCAAGGAATTATTATGTCAAAAGATGATGTATTTGATTGTAAGAGTATGAACTCATTGTGTGGTGTGAATATGTCACAGCTGGCGCAGCTGAGGTCAAGACCCTCAAAGGCGCTCTTGCACAGGCCAAGAAGGAGGCCGAGATGAACAAAACAGCCGCTGACAAAGTGGCTGCCGAGCTAGAGGCCAAACAGGTCTCCCGCCGACAACATGACTCATGGGTGGCCGGAATCGAACAAGAGCTGCGAGCCGCCATCCGCAAATGTGAGGACTGTGAGCAGAAGACTTCGGACCAAGCGTCCGAGCTCAATAAGGCTCTCAATGCCGCCGAGGAGGCGTGGAGCAAGTCCCGAAGTGCTCGCGAGGAGATCAAGAAGGCGCGACAGATAGCGGCTGGTAAGGCCTTTCTTTTGTAGAGTATCTTTGGAGGTCGGAAGTATGTGTTGCTGACGCGATTGTGGAGTTCTCTAGGCGCGTTTGCGGATCTCCCGAAGAGTATTGCCGACGCCGCCAAATTCTTCAGAGCCCAGGAGGGGAAAAGCACAGAGAAGCTGTTCTGGTCGCAATTCCTTGCACCAGAACATCCAGTACCTCTGAATGACCAGTTGAAGCAGCTAGTCGAGCTGCACAACATGGCGGGTGCAGCCATGAAGGAATTGATAGTCCGGCTCTGGCTCGCCAAGCCAATCTCGAGTAGCTACTTTGGATTGGTGAAGCGACTCGTCGATGCAAGGCCGTGGGTCGACGTTGTGAAGCGTTCGGCCTGTATAGAGGGTGCATGAATGGCCTTTGCCCGCATCAAGATGCACTGGGCGAAGATGAAGGTTGCCGAAGTAGCAACCGCCGGCCTGTCCGAGGGCAAGGATCATCGGAGGCCGGAGAGGTACTTCGATGACGTCCTAGAAGGAGCCCGCATTATAGAGGGCTAGTGCTCAAAGGACGTGGCCTTTGAGTAATTGTATTCGGATTGTAACGATTGTGCTTATGAACCGATTATGTATACATTTTTGCGCCTTTATATTTCAAGCGACTTTTCCTCCTGTGCGGCTGTTTATTTTATATCTGAAAGTTTCCAGTCGTCGGCTTCAGCCCCCATGTAGATGCTACAGGGGTGTTCGGCATGACGCGTGACTACACTTTACCCAACGTCTTGGTCCGTAAAGGAGGTGTCCACGAAGTGAACCAGGCAATCAGACTATGCAGCTTTTTTTCTTTCACTTAGCCATAGGAGGTTGACTATGGGGCTAAGTACTAGCCCCTTGCGCGTGTGTGGCTATCCGGATTACGGCGCCTGCTCTACGCGGTTGGGCAATGACCAGCCCCTCGTGTAACACCGAGCTAACAATCTATAGTATAATACTAAGTCGCCGAATCGTCGACCAGTTCTCGCTTATCACGACAGTCAGTTTTTAGCTTTATCTACTAAGGTACTTGACCGGATGAACCAGAAATACATTCGCAGTAGTTCTCCCTTTACTACCTTAGCCAAACAATACAGAACGTAAGGTGGTAAGCACAGGAGCCGGGCAACCCAACTATAGACCCAAGACATGATTCAGAGCCGATGCATATAACGTAATATCCGGAACGCCGAACTGTTCCCTAGAGGTGTTCGGACTTTGAATTGTGCTAGGCTGGATACAGCCCCTGGTATTAAATCCAGATTTGAGGCACATGTGGCAATCTGAGGCAGGGAGAGAACGTAGATGGTAATAAAATAAAATTCAAACAAATTGGAACCAAACTGCTTCTTTTATATCCCGTTTAATACAGCGAGCCGCATGGTTACAGATAATGCCAATAACATCTTGGGCATTTTACATGCCAAAGAAAAAGGGAAGAAAAGTGATAAAGGGAAAGGTTTACACAGAGCCTAAAATTAACGATTTAAAAATTTCGATGGAGGCCCTGCTGCACGTCTGCACCATTTCTCCTTTCTAACACGTCCTTGAAGGGAGCCACCTGTGAAAAGGGAAGGAGAACTCTGAAAAAGAATGCCCTGCACAACCATATATAAGGTGGGTTCTTTTAATGAACCTTCAAATTAAGATATGTTTTAGAGTCCCAATAGGGTCAAGCCGAAATATGGACTGTATCTCTGTAGTGTGCCCCCGGCGTTGCCCAAGGTATTTTAAGGGCAGACGGCGGAGGCGTAACTGCTAATCAAGCTCAGGTTCTTCTGAGCTGCCGCAGTGTAATGCTGGCCGGACATGTTTGGCAGTGTCTCTGGTCTTGACGACTGATGAAATATTTGGCTTGAATAGAGCGCCTTTAACTTTGGCTGCCAGGGCCGTAGTATCATCCTCTGTACGGAGGGAGCACTCATGTTTCCATTGATGGTGATGACGCTGTGCGGTCCAAGCATTTTAAGCTTCAGGTAAGCATAATGCGGGACTGCATTAAAGCGGGCAAAGGCCATTCTTCCGAGTAGTGCATGATAGCCACTTCAGAAAGGAGAGATGTCGAAGATTAACTCTTCACTTAGAAAATTGTATGGAGAGCCGAATACCACTTCCAGTGTTAATGAGCCCGTGTAGTGAGCCTCTACGCCAGGTATCACTCCTTTGAAGGTAGTGCTGCTAGGCTTGATTCTTGACGGGTCTATCCCCATCTTGCAGACAGTGTCTTGATATACCAAGTTTAGATACAGCCTCCGTCCATAAGGACTCGAATAAGATGATATCTGTCGGTTTCAAAACCGGCGGATCTCGGGTAGGGGGTCCCGAACTGGGCGTCTAAGGCGGATGGTAACAGGAGGTAGGGGACACGATGTTTTACCCAGGTTCGGGCCCTCTTGATGGAGGTAAAACCCCACGTCCTGCTTGATTATTCTTGATAACATGAGTAGTACAAGAGTTGATCTACCACGAGATCGGAGAGGCTAAACCATAGGAGCTAGACTATGGTATGATTGTATGTTGCCCTACGGACTAAAAACCCTCCGGTTTGTATAGACACCGGAGGGGGCTAGGGTTACACAAAGTCGGTTACAAAGGAGGAGATCTACATATCCGTATTGCCTAGCTTGCCTTCCATGCCAAGGAGAGTCCCATCCGGACACGGGACGAAGTCTTCAATCTTGTATCTTCATAGTCCAACAGTCCGGCCAAAGGATATAGTCCAGCTGTCCGGAGACCCCCTAATCCAGGACTCCCTCAGTAGCCCCCGAACCAGGTTTCAATGACGTCAAGTCTGATGTGTAGTATTGCCTTCGGCATTGCAAGGCGGGTTCTTCTCCAAATTTCGAATGTTCGTTAAGCAGTGTCCGGCCCCATAAATGTTGGTCCTCTTGGCTTCTGCGCCCAATAAGGGCTGTCTTCCACGCGTCGAATGAATACGAGGAGCCAGGGCGTTTTTACATTCGCCCCCCCCCTAGCCAGATAAATAAATTGTCTATTAAAGGGATGGGGATTCTTAGATCCAATCCATGTCATCCTCCCCCAACGAGAATCCATCGGAGCATGCTTCGGAAAAATCCACTCCAGCATGGCCGACAACTGCAGCTCCTCCTCCCGCCCCCGTAGCCCTAAGCCTGGTGATTGGGAGAGGTGTTCTGTCCCACACAGTCGATTAGTCAAACTATAGACTAAGGGATTTCTCCCTCCAGCGTATATGGTTCCCGTCCGAGCTGGGCTCGCCACCTACAATGGCGGGGAGCAAGCGGAGAGCTTCCCCAGTCCCTCTATGGGGAAGTGGGTATGCCTTGTTCCTTACTTATTAAGGGGACTCATATTTCCAATTCATGCATTCCTCCGCGGGCTCCTGGAGTTTTACGGCCTCCAGCTGCATAATTTCACCCCTGCTTCCATATTACATATCGCCGGTACGTTGCCCTCTGCGAGTTATTCCTGGGCTGCGAGGCTCATTTCAAGCTGTGGAAAAGGTTATTTTGCCTCGTCCCCCGCACATAGGAGGGGTCACTTTATCAATTGGGCGGAGCCGAAATATGGTGCATCGCCGAAACCGGATACCTGTCCGGTACTCCGAAGAAGACGTCCGAGGACTGGCCTTCGGAATGGTCTTATATGGAGGACGTTCCCCTTCCGGACCCTGTTCGGCGGGGTCTTCCTGAGTTCAACAATGCTCCTCTGAAGAAACGCCGAAGCTGGCGCCCACGGAGCCCCCAAGAGGAAGACAACAGAGAAGTCCTTTACCTGATGAACCGGATTAAAGCGCTGGCTCAATCAGGATTGACAGTAATCGAGGTTATGTCAATATGCATAATGCGGGGAGTGCAGCCACTTCAATATCGAGGCACCCCCTGTGGTGTTTTAATGGGGAAGACGATGCCACCCGTTGCGGGCGTAAGGGTCCAGACAATGCTGCTGCTTTAGCAAAAATCCTGTCCGAGCTGTTCAAGGGTGAGGAAGAGGAGTTCATCCGCCTCAAGCCACGGAATGGATTCTTCATGTACAACCCTCCAAGCTGGGTGAGTTATATCTCCTTACTCCCATTCTTCCCACATTCTTTGTCGTAGTTACTCACCTTGCCATCTTACGGCAGGAACTGTGAAAAGCCATAAGGGAGGTCAACAACCCGTCCCCACAACCAGAGGACCCCGACCGGGCCCTCGGTCCCGGACTCGAAGAAGATCCGGACATATTTGTGGAGCTGATAGACCGACAGTTCTATCAATTGAGCTGTGATGATGCCATGGTGGCCATTACGACCCACTATCCCGGACTGCTCCCTACATCGCTCGTAAGAAAAACCAAAATCCCAACTCCAAAAACTAGGATCCCCTTTTAGATACTTCACCTACCATATACATATGGTGTTTTACAGGGAAGGCATCCGCGACGCCATGCCGAACCCGCAGCAACTCGCCAACAAGAGGCATCGAGGCCGGGTAGGCCAAAAATGAAGGCGGTCAGGACGGAGACGCGGGCGTAGAGGTATGAAAAAAACCCCGCTCCGTGGTTGTCGTCTTTCTCAAAATGTAATGACATCCATGTTTCTTTAACAGAAAAAACGCTCGCCGGAATTTGTCCGGTGAGGCTGCCGATCATGCTTCCACCAGTCGGGCTCCAGGACCGGACATAGAGGCGGAAGCCGACATGGGGCGAACTCCGGATACTCCCCCTACAAAGGATGCAGATAGACTATCCGCTACAAATTCAGAAGTGGAGAGCGCCATGAATCATAGGCTTCACCGGGCCGTACTCCGTGACACTTGCTTCTCACCAGAGGCATTTGATGCCTTCAATTCTGGAGACGCATACCTTCGTGCTGCTCAAAATGGTCTAGCCAGAGCCACGAACCAGTATGTAAGGGATGTACGGGTAAGCAAATCTGACGATTATGTCTATCAGTAGCCCCTCAGACTTGAAACAGTTAGCAGAACTGATTTAAGGATCATCTATTGTGCAGGTTCTTACAGAGAAGAATACTCGACTGTCACAGGAGCTGGAGGAATGCAAGACCCAACTTCAGGCTGCCGTTGCCGCATTGAAGGAACCTAAAAAGTCCCCAGCTGGTAACATTTGTTTCAAAGAATGATGGGTACCATATAGCGTGCGGTGTGGTTGTAGATCTAACAATAGATGTTGTAGATGAATCCAGAGAGAATCCGGAGGACCAGCATGTCGTACGACAGCTAAAGGCTGGCGAACGCGTGCTGACTAAGGTCAGGTGGGAGAAAAACAATCTCCAAGATGCCAATACCAGGCTGAG
This sequence comes from Triticum dicoccoides, assembly GCF_002162155.2. NCBI lineage: Eukaryota > Viridiplantae > Streptophyta > Magnoliopsida > Poales > Poaceae > Triticum > Triticum dicoccoides. Next base: position 601,475,819 of record NC_041388.1, read on the forward strand.
CGTGGAACTGAAAGATGTTCGAGCCCAGCTTGCGGACTCCGAGAAGGAGAATAAGCAGCTTCGACGCGACATTTTCAGTAAGTGCTTGAACGAACCCTTAAAAGGGGGTGGCGGAAAAGCCGGCTAACAGAGTTATGTCTACAGGTATGCTGACGGGTCGTCCCACGGAGGAGATGCCCGGGTCTGCGGGTGATCTTCTACCCGAGCTTTCACAACTGCACGAACAAGTTCGTCAGGTGATGCAAGGTATTGCCCAGGCCTTGTGGCCATCCGTCTCCCTGCCAGAAGGCATTGGAGAGCTTGCGGAGAAGCTCAAGGGAGCACGGCGGCGCTTCCAATTATGGAAGATATCGGCCTATCGTCAAGGTGCCAGGGAAGCCTGGGCCATGGTGAAGACGCGGTATACCAAGGCTGACCCAAACCACATGGCCGAGGTCAGACCTATGGGGCCTGATGGGAAAGAGATCCCCGTTAGCTTAGTGTATGGGCAAGTAGAATTAGCCGCAAAGTATTACCAACAGGATTGTAGGCTAGACAGCCTGTTGGATGGTATAGAAGAGGAATTTAGTCAGTCTACATGACTATGTAATTAAAGTGACATGTATAATGCCTTCTAGCCGGATTGTAAATCATTTGTCATGGTGGACCTTTTCGCTTCAACCTCGGGACCCGATAGTCCGGAGTGTGTCTGAATACCCGCTCAGTTATATAAGAACCGGGGTATGTGTGAAAACCAGGCGTAGGGGTCATTAGTGCTTGAATAGACAAGTACCCAACTAGTTATGTTATATTACATGGGTAGTAAGAAACATCTTCCAGGGAGATAGTTCCATTAGGGGTTCCTTTCCCTATGTACGCATGCCCTAAAGTGCATGTCCGGACTGCGAGAGGTGACGTAGGCAAAAACATCTGGGGGCCTATATGGAAAATGAATAAAAATAATCTTTTGTTCACCGACCGAATATTCCCTTAAGAACGCTAGCTTTCGGCTTCACCCAGTCTGAGGTACACATCTAGCTGACTCGGCAGGAACAATCGAGAGGTGCTCCCCTTATGCCCTAGCCGAATTAACGGGAACGTAGGGCATAAATACAAGAGCCAGGCAACCCATCTTGGCCAAAACTTAAGTCATATCGATGCATATAATGGCGAAGAAAAGGTACATGCGGAAGAATAACACATGTGCGGGGCATGATGCCTAGATAAATAATTAAGCTTCTGTGTAAGAAGCCCCCAGGTATAATGAGCGCGGTTAGCGTGTCTATAGTGTGCAAGCGAGGCACAAGTTGGCCCTTGAAGGCCTCGAGAAAGAATAAAAGAAAGAAAGAGAAAAAATACAGATAATGTATAAGCAAAAAATGGACAAAGGAAGGAGACGAACATAGAGTCCGGCGCTAGGCGTAGAATCTTCAGAGCCTGGCTGCGTTCCATGGGTTCAGCTCAAGTCGATTATTCGATGCATCCCGTAGACGATACGCTCCACCGGTCAGAACTTGGTAAATAATGAAGGGACCTTCCCATTTGGGCTCGAGCTTGGTCTTTTTCTTCTCCGGCAGGCGTAGAACTAACTCGCCAACGTTATAAGTTTTGGCCCGCACTTCTCTGCTTTGGTATCTGCAAGCCTGTTGCTGATAGAATGCGGAACGGGCTTTTGCCACGTCGCGCTCCTCCTCCAGGGTGTCCAGACTGTCCTGCCGATCGAGCTCGGCTTCTCTTTCTTTGTACATGCACACTCGATGTGAGTCATGAATTATGTCGCAGGGCAGAACTGCCTCTGCGCCGTACACCATAAAGAAGGGTGTGTATCCGGTAGTACGATTCAGCGTGGTCCGCAGCCCCCAGAGTACGGAGTCGGGCTCCTCTACCTAGTGCGTGTTAGACTCCTTTAAGGACCGCACTAGTCTGGGTTTGATGCCGCTCATGATAAGACCATTTGCTCGCTCAACTTGGCCATTGGTTTGTGGGTGATAGACAGAAGCATAATCGAGCTTGATTCCCATGTTGCTGCACCAGAGTTTTACCTCATCGGCCGTGAAGTTCGTGCCGTTGTGAGTGATGATGTTGTGGGGGACGCCATAACGGCGTACAACCCCGGATATGAAGTCTATCACCGGTCCAGATTTGGCCGTTTTAACAGGTTTGGCTTCTATCCATTTGGTGAATTTATCCACCATGACCAGTAAGTATTTTTTTCCTATGGGTTCCCCCTTTAAGGGGTCCAACCATGTCAAGCCCCCAGACCACGAAGGGCCAGGTAATGGGGATTGTTTGGAGGGCGGTGGGTGGCATGTGGCTTTGGTTTGCAAAAAGCTGGCAACCGACGCAGCGTTGGACCAAGTCCTGTGCGTCTTCCCGGGCCATCGGCCAATAAAAACCTGTACGGAAGGCCTTGCTTACAAGGGCCCGGGCTGCGACATGGTGGCCGCCGAGTCCGTCGTGAATTTCTGCCAATAGCTTCCGCCCTTCCTCTTCGGAGATGCACCTTTGAAGGACTCCGGTAGTGCTTTTTTTATACAGCTCTCCCTCATGGACCCTATAGGCTTTAGATCGCCGCACTATGCAGCGTGCCTCATTTTGGTCCTCGGGAAATTCCTGCCTAGTTAGGTAGGCCAGGAATGGTTCTGTCCACGGGGCGATGATGGCCATTATTACGTGGGCTGAAGGTGTTATTTTGGTGGCAGAGCCTCCTATTATGTCAGAGTGTTCGGTATCAGGCATTTTGGCCGGGTCCGGACTGTTGTTACCGGTGTCCCCTTCCCATACCATGGATGGCTTAAACAACCTCTCCAAAAATATTTTGGGGGGACCGCATCGCGTTTTGCACCGATGCAGGCGAGGATATCCGCCGCCTGATTGTTTTCCCGAGCCACATGGTGAAATTCGAGCCCCTCGAACCGAGCTGACATCTTTAGGATAGCGTTTCGATAGGCCGCCATCTTCGGATCCTTGGCATTGAAGTATCCATTTATTTAGGATATTGAGAGGTTCGAATCCCCACGCACCTCCAGGCGTTGAATGCCCATGGAAACTGCCATCCGAAGACCATGTAACAGGGCTTCGTATTCGGCTGCGTTGTTGGAGTCTGTATACAGTATCTGTAGTACGTATTGAACTGTATCTCCGGCTGGGGACGTCAGGACGACGCCAGCCTCCAGACCAGCCAGCATTTTGGAGCCGCCGAAGTGCTTGATCCAATTGGAGTATGCGCCATACTCTTTAGGGAGTTCGGCTTCCGTCCATTCGGCGACAAAGTCGGCCAATACTTGCGATTTAATGGCTCGCCGAGGTTTGTATGTTATGTCGAACAGGAGGAGCTCAATGGCCCATTCGGCAATCCGGCCCGTGGCGTCGTGGTTGTTTATAATGTCATTAAGTGGGACTTCTGAGGCTACTATAATCGAACACTCTTGAAAGTAGTGTCACAGCTTCCGGGATGCCATGAATACTGCATAGGCTATCCTTTGATAATGTGGGTACCGTGATTTGCATGGAGTGAGGACAGTGGATACATAATATACCGGCTTTTGAAGGGGGAATTTATGTCCGTCCGCTTCTCGTTCGACGATGAGCACTGCGCTTACAACCTGATGAGTTGCCGCAATGTACAACAGCATTGGTTCGCCGATGTTTGGCGTGGCCAGGATTGGGTTGGTTGCTAGTATGGATTTTATTTCTTCCAATCCGGCTATGGCAGCGTCCGTCCACTCGAAGTGTTCGGTGCGCCGATGGAGGTGATAAAGGGGTAATGCCTTTTCTCCTAAGCGGGAGATAAACCGGCTTAGAGCCGCCACACATCCAGTTAATTTCTGGATTTGTTTGAGGTCCGTTGGGATAGCCAACTGTGACAGAGCTCGGATTTTGGCCGGATTAGCTTCAATTCCTCTACTGGAGACAATGAAGCCTAGGAGCTTTCCGGCTGGTACGCCGAAAATGCATTTTCCGGATTGAGCTTGATGTCGTATGTTCGGAGGTTGTCGAATGTATGAATCAAGTCGTCTATTAGAGAGTCGACATGTTTTGTTTTGACGACCACATCATCTACGTATGCCTCTACTGTTTTGCCGATCTGTTTCTCCAGACATGTCTGAATCATGCGCTGATATGTTGCGCCGGCGTTTTTGAGCCCAAAAGGCATTGTGTTGAAACAGAAGGGGCCGTATGGTGTGATAAATGTCGTTGCGGCTTGGTCGGACTCCGCCATCTTGATTTGGTGGTAGCCGGAGTATGTGTCGAGGAAACACAATGACTCGTGTCCTGCGGTAGCATCGATAATTTGATCAATGCGGGGGAGGGGGAAGGGATCCTTTGGGAAAGCCTTGTTGAGGTCCTTGAAATCGACACATAGGCGCTAGGATTTGTCCTTCTTTGGTACCATCACCAGGTTTGCTAGCCAGTCCGGGTGTTTCATTTCTCTAATGAATCCGGCCTCCAATAACTTGGCTAGTTCCTTTCCCATAGCTTGTCTCTTAGGTTCAGGGAAACGCCGAAGAGTCTGCTTGACCAGCTTGAATCCCTTTAGAATATTGAGGCTGTGCTCGGCTAGCCTGTGTGGGATTCCTGGCATGTCTAAGGGGTGCCAGGCGAATATGTCCCAATTCTCGCGCAGGAACTCTCGTAGTGCGGCGTCCACGGCGGGGTTTAACTGTGCCCCGATGGAGGCTATTTTTGTAGGGTCCGTTGGGTGGACTTGGAATTTGACTATTTCATCCGCTGGTTTAAAAGAGGTGGACTTGGATCTCTTTTCAAGTATCACGTCGTCCCTGTCCACTGTAGAGCGTAGCGCAGTTAATTCCTCAGCCGAAAGGGCTTCGGATAATGCCTCGAGGGCCAATGCGCCTGTTTTGTTTTCGGACGGAGTGCTATGTCCGGATCACTAGTGAGAGTGATGATTCCGTTGGGCCCGGGCATTTTGAGCTTCATGTACCCATAATGGGGTATGGCTTGGAAGATCGTGAACGCCTCCCGTCCTAAAAGGGCGTGGTATCCACTACTGAACAGGGCCACTTGGAATGTAATTTCTTCGGACATATAGTTTTCCGGCGTGCCGAATACCACATCTAGTGTGATTTTCCCAGCACAGCGTGCTTCCCGACTGGGGATGATTCCTCTGAAGGTTGTACTTCTTTGCTCAATGAAGAGTTTCCTCATAGATGAGGTTCAATCCACTGCCGCTGTCCATGAGTACTTTGTTGAGTCAAAAGCCGTCCACAATTGGACTGAGGACCAGTGCAGCTGGTGCTCGGGCTGTTCGGAATTTAGGTTCGTCACTGGCATTGAAGGTAATAGCCGTGTCACTCCATGGATTCATTGCTACCACATGGCAGATTTCGGCGAGGCTGCGGAGTGTTCGCTTACGCCTATTATTTGATGCGAAGGTTTCAAAGACTGTTAATACCGTATTGTTATCCACGGGATGGTGCTCTATGGCATTTGGGATGAGAAGATCCTCACCACTTTTGGCCATATGCCGGAGTATCCAACATGCTCTAAGGCTGTGTGTCGGTATGGTATCGGTTGTACTATGAATTTTGCAGGGTCCGTTAAGCCATCCCTCCAATACGGTTCCATGCCCTGTAGAGGGTTTTTGTTTCTTTGTAACTAACTCGGGTGTCTTATGATAGTGGACCCTTTTACTTCGAACTCGGTGTATATTCCGAGCCGGATTATCCCAAAATTTTGTTTCGGTTTTCCAGGTGCTTTCCATCGCACAGTACTTTCGTACTATGGACGCCAAGTCAGCGAAGCGTGATATGTCACGACGACTTAAGGCGTTAAGGATTCCCTTGTCCGTGCAATTATTGCAGAAAAATGAGACTGCGTCTTCCTCGCGACAGTCCTTAACCTTGTTCATCACAAGGAGGAATCTGGCCAATAATGATGTATTGTTTCATGGGGCTCTTGCCTTCTGATGTGGGAAAGATTGTTTATGTCTGGGTGGGTGGGTGGATTTGAGTCTGAACCCCTACCCGATCTGAGACCCAGGGGCCGAGGAGTTTCCAATCTTGGAAGTTCGGATTCCGGAGTGTTGCCCGATAAGTCTGGCCCGCTGCCTGACTCTAGGTTCAGGGCTTGGGTGATGTCCTCCCGTAAACGGGTATCCAGCTTGGAGAGTTCAGGAATCCGGACATAGTTAGTCCTCAAGATAGAGGAAGAATCGCCGCATTGCTCCTCCACCACCGCAATATGATGGGTGACCGGTGGAGAGTTAATCTCCCTTTGATCGGGTTTAAGCCCAATCCGATCATAGTCTATAGCAACTCCCAAGGCAGCGATACGATCCAAGAGCTCGTTTAGGGAAGAGAGCTCCATTGGATCCATCTGCTCGGCGAATTCTGAGCCGACGTGGAGGCTGTTTTTGATGACCCGAAAAGTCATCGTCGGTGCAGCGGCCGAACGGGCGGTCATGATGAAACTGCCAAGCCGGAGGGTTTGGCTGACAGCCAGGGCTCCCCCAGCGGTAATGTTGTTTTTAACAACGAGACGAGGCATCCTTCCTTATGGCGAAGGCACAGTGGAACTCTCAATGAAAGCACCAATGTCGGTGTCAAAACCGGCGGATCTCGGGTAGGGGTTCCCAAACTGTGCGTCTAAGGCGGATGGTAACAGGAGGCAGGGGACACGATGTTTTACCCAGGTTCAGGCCCTCTTGATGGAGGTAAAACCCTACGTCTTGCTTGATTATTCTTGATAATATGAATAGTACAAGAGTTGATCTACCACGAGATTGGAGAGGCTAAACCCTAGAAGCTAGCCTATGGTATGATTGTATGTTGTCCTACGGACTAAAAACCCTCCGGTTTATATAGATACCAGAGGGGGCTAGGGTTACACAAGGTCGGTTACAAAGGAGGAGATCTACATATCCGTATTGCCTAACTTGCCTTCCACGCCAAGGAGAGTCCCATCCGGACATGGGACGAAATCTTCAATCTTGTATCTTCATAGTCCAACAGTCCAGCCAAAGGATATAGTCCGGCTATCCAGAGACCCCCTAATCCAGGACTCCCTAAATATCCATCGATTATAGGATCGACTACTAGGGCCGCCGAACCTCCATGACAGATACTGGTTGGGTGATCCCTATGATCAAAGGTGATCGGACAAGCCGACCATGGGTTGAATTTGGGGGCGACGGGTGTCGGTGTCAAAACCGGCAGATCTCGGGTAGGGGGTCCCAAACCGTGCGTCTGAGGATCAAAGGTAACAGGAGACAGGGACACGATGCTTACCCAGGTTCGGGCCCTCTTGATGGAGGCAATACCCTACTTCCTGCTTGATGATCTTGGATGAATATGGGGTTTACAAGAGTTGATCTACCTCGAGATTGTAATGGCTAAACCCTAGACGTCTAGCCTGTTTAATTATGATTGCCTCTACGGACTAAACCCTCCAGTTTATATAGACACCAGAGGGACCTAGGGTTATACAGAGTTGGTTTACAGAGGAAGGAATCTTCATATCCGAACGCCAAGCTTGCCTTCCACGCAAAAGAGAATCCTATCCGGGCACGGGAAGAAGTCTTATGTCTTGTATCTTCATGGCCCACTACTCCGGCCCATGTCACATAGCCTGGACGGCCGAGGACCCCTTAATCCAGGGCTCCCTCAGTAGCCCCTGAAACAGGCTTCAATGATGATGTGTCCGGTGCGCAGATTGTCTTCGGCATTGCAAGGCGGGTTCCTCCTCCGAATACTTCAAAGTAGTCCTCGAACACAGAAAACGTGTCCGACTCTGCAAAACAGGCACCACACATAGTCGCAAAGAGTATAATATTTCACAAGTCCCATCTACTGACAACTTTTGTAGCGATACATTACGTCTGCTCGGTCATTATTTCGAACCGTTTTTTAGCTTCTCGCTCCATGATTTGAGGTGCGGTTTTCATTGGCACGTCTTGTAGAAGTAGAGATTGTGTCCCCTTATCATGGGATTCTCATCAATACGGGTATGGGTAATCCAACTGCGCCATCCGCACGACCCTTGGGGAATAGGCGAGTTTTAAGGTGAGTGGGGAGGTGCTTGATATTCGTTGCCCTTATAAGAGGATAAGGATCCACTCTTGCGCCCATGCCTTCTTCCTCTCTGCCCATCCGTTCTCGAGCTCCAGCGCCCAAGCTTCCATCCTTTCCGCCCCCCCCCAAAAGCACTCCGACCATGTCCGGATCTGGAGCGCAGGGCAAGTAGATGGCTTCCAACGTCACAGAGGAGAACATCACGGAGCTCCGGGAAGTGGGGTACTTGGCCTAGGAAATCGCCCACATGCTTCCGGCTAAGGGGCAGATCGTCCCCACCCCAGAGCCCAATGAGAGGGTGGTATTCATCCTCCACTTCACACGCGGGTTAGGATTTCCCCTCCACCCCTTCATCCGCAGACTCATGTTCTACTACGCGCTAGATTCCACGATCTAGCCCCAAATTCTTTCCTCAACATCTCGACATTCATTGTCGTGTGCGAGGCCTTCCTCCGCATTCCACCCCACTTCGGATTATGGCTAAAGATCTTCAATGTGAAGCCGAAAGTGGTGGACGGTCAACATGCAGAGTGCGGAGGTGCGATGGTGAGCAAACTGTCCAACGTCACATGGCCCACTGGCACCTTTGTGGAGACTGTCAAAGGGTGGCAGCAGCAGTGGTTCTACGTCACAGAGCCCTGCGATGCCACCTGGGCCGCGGCTCCCGAATTCAAGTCCGGGCCCACAATGTGGCTTACCTCCTGGCTAAACAAGGGCCTGGACTGGGCGTCGTCAGACGAGGTGTCAGCGCTGCAGACGCACATCAAGAGCATGGTGGACAAGAACATTAAGCTCGTCAAGGTCATCCAGGTGATGCTTTTTGGCCGGATCCTTCCTTGCCAAAGCCGGACCTGCCATTTGTGGGAGCTCGATCGGGCCAAGCACCAGACCTTGCGGCAATTCTTTGGCTCCACGCACGAAGGTATCTGGAAGGTGCTTTTAAAGGCCAATCAGTCGTGGCCGAAGACAATCGAGGACCGCGGATACAACCTGACTCATCCAGCCATTCCGGTAAGTTCTTAATACTTCAAGGTGTATCTCTTCCTGTGCATTCAAGGAAGATGTCTAAGCTTCTCTATTTGTCTTTTTAGGGCTGGATAAAGAGGGTGGAGCGGATCCAATGTCTGGCTCCGCTGCTTGAAAACCCATCTATCCCACTTCTGACGAAGATGTTGGTTCCGACGCCCTACAAGGTGCCGGAGAAGAAGGCCAAGAAGAAGGGCCATGAGACAAGAAGCGGCCTCCACCGTAAAGGCACTTCGGATGCAACATCCGAAGACGCCGAAACCCACTCCTCCCGCGCCAAGAATGACGACAAGGAGGAGTAAAGCAATTCACCCCTGAGGGGGGAGGAAGAAAAGGGCGGCCTCCACGGATCTGGAGGTTGAGGCAGAGGCATCCAAGAAAGGGAGGGTCTCCCTTGTGGACAATTCCGAATCGGACACCGATAGCAGCCTGAGTGGCGTCCCAGGGAGAAGCCCCTGGCCGGATTGTAAGTACTCAAAGGCACTTACGCACATATATATCCAGCCCCTTTACTTCATGGCTTTAACATGTTGAATCATGCGCCGCAGTCCGGCTCTCGTCCACCTCCAGGGATCCTCAGCTTCGGGGAATTCGCTGGATCCAAATGTGATGGACAGCGGGTCGCCTCCGCCGGCCTCCTCCCCCAAGACTATGGATGACGCCGAAGTGTTGTCCCGAAGGACCCTCCCAGGCCAGGGAGAGGTACAGGAGGCCGTCAAGGTGGTACCAGAGGGTGATACCTCGGCCGCCGGACACATGGGGGAGCAGACCCCCTAGAAACTAGCGATGGGGGCCATATCCAATTCGACCCCCAACCGAATACTATTCCGGAGGCCCGTACGACTCTGGAATCAGGTAAGCAGCCTCCTTCGAAAGAAGGAGGTGCACCTATTCCGCCGGTGACCTCTGTCCATCCAGAGGCACCAGATACTCTACTGGAAGCGCTTCAAGGTGCTTCCATTGTAGAGGAACACCGTATCCTTATGGGTATGGTGGTTGAGAGGGTTCAGTCTGCTAAGAGCGGACTAACCAAAGCCTACGCCAGCCTTCTAACAGGCTTTGAGGTATGTGACGTAATTATGCAAAAAGAATGCCGTAGTACAGACAGTAGCCCCTGAGACTTTGTCCGGTGTTCGAAAAGAAAGGCCGGATAGAGGATCGAATAATGTTCGCAGGAGACTGATCATATAGGTCTATGTGAATAAGCAAGCGTCGGTGCTGGCTGCGACTTCCCATTCTGCCGAAGTCTCCAAACTGAAACAGAGTCTGGAGCAGGCTGATGAAGAGCTCAGCCGTGTCAAAAAAAAACTAGAGGACAAGCAAGGTATGCAATGGCCTATTTAGATCTAAAATGATATGAATTGTTTGTGTTGATTATGTTATTATGATGTTTCATAGGAGTTGCGGCTGAGGTGGAGTCCCTCAAGAACGCGCTGGCCAAGGCCCAGAAGAAAGCGGAGAAGGAACAAGCCACCCACAAAAAACACGAGTCAAGGGTCGGGGAGGTTCAGAAGGAGCTCAAGGTCGCCATAAAGAAATGCCAGTCCTTGGAGCGCAAAATTGCGTACCAAGAGTCCGAACTTGCTTAGGCCTGCCAAAGAGCACAGGAGGCCCGGGTTGAAGCCCAGGGCGCCCTCCGAGAAATCCAAGAGGCCAAGCAGATTGCGGCGGGTAAGGCCTTTATTATGCAGAGAAAATTTGTGAAGAAAAGGTACCTCTTACTGACCCAGATTTGGAGTTCTCCAGGAGAGTTTGCGGATCTGCCTTGCAGTGTTGTTGATGCTGCAGAATTTTTCTGAGCCGAAGAGGGGAGCTCAACGGAGAAGCTATTCTGGTCGCAATACCTTGTGCCCGAGCATCCGGTGCCCCTTAGCGATTAGCTGAAACAGCTGACTAAACTGCATAGGGTGGCCGGATTGGCCATGAAGGATTTGATAATCCATCTATGGCCTGTCGAAGCCATGCCCAGCAGCCACTTCAGGCTCGTGGAGCGGCTGATCGATGCCTGCCCTCGGTTTGATGCCATAAAGCGGTCGGTCTGTATTGAAGGTGCGCGGATGGCCTTCGCCTGTGTCAAGGTAGAGTGGGCGAGGATGGACGCCGTCAAGCTTGCGACCGAGGGATCGCCTATGGGCAAAGAGCACCGCACGCCCGAGTGGTATTCTGATGATGTCCTAGAAGGATCCCACATTGTAGAGGGCCAGTGTGCGAAGGATATTATCGTTGAATGAATGTATTCGTGTTATCCGGCCGTGTATTATGGAATAAAGCCTATATGTAATATGTTGAAAATATTTCCTCCTATGCGGCCGTTTTATTAAATCTGAGAGTTGGCCACTCGTCGGCTTTGGCCCCCACATAGGTAGTATGGGGGTGTTCGGGTTGGAACCTAAACACACTTGACCCAAGAGTTTGGTCCTTGAAGGAGGTGTTTAGTGCAGCGAACCAGTCAATCGGACTATGTGGCTTTATCACCCTCACTTAGCCGTAGGAGTTGGACAATAGGAGTGTAGGTGCGGCCCCTAGTTAGTATTTGTTTATCCGAACTAGGGCGTTGTAGACACCTGATCGGGTGGAGGCCGATCCGTTGCTTGATGCGGAAACAATCACAAGAGATTTATGTTTAGCCATCGAATAGCTGACCAGCTCTCGCCACATCATGACAATTAGTTTTCGGCTTTTTCTACTGAGGTGTTTATCCGGATAAACCAGACACACAATCGCAGTTGTTCTCCCTTTACTACCCTAGCTGATAAGACGGAACATAAGGTAGCAAGCACAGGAGCCGGGCAACCCAACTATTGACCAAAGACATGATTCGAAGCCGATGCATATAATGCTATATTCGGGGCGCCGAATTATACTATAAAAAGTGTTCAGACTTGTTGCAAACATCTGGAGCGCAATGGAGCCCCTGGTGAGTTAAGTCATACCAAAGTGTACGGGTGCAATCGATAAAAATAGTGAAATATAATGAAGGAGTAAGCTAGTGCCACATATGTCGGGCCACAAACTGTTTCCATTATAATCTGATTGATACGTCAAAGCATATTTGTACAAATGAGATAAGCGACAGGGCTATTTAACATGTCGAGACCAAGTGGAAGCTGTGTGCGGGTCCTGAAAACAGGCAAAGTGATCGACAAGAAGATCATCTAGATATCCTACCACATGTCTATGTTTCTTGCCTCCTTCGTATGTTTATCCTTCGAAAGGATCGATGATCAGGCCGTCGTGAGGGGCCTGTGCAAAAGAAAACTGAAAGGGATAGAAAGAAAAGGAAAAGTATGAGTGCCCCTATAAGGTCGAGCCGTATTGTGGACCGTGATCGAGTTATGCCTCCATCTTTGCCCATGGTAACTTTAGTGCGTAGTTATGTACGTGCAGTACGTACGCTGCAATTCGGTCGGGACTGAGACAGAGGCCGAATTGCTAGTCGAAGTCCTGATAAGCAGGACCGTCATGCCGCGGAGTAATCTGGACTCGTTTAATAGTGTTCGGGGGCTTGGCCGCTGAATTGATGTTTTGCTTGATAAGGCCGCCCTGTACTTCCGCTGCCAGGGCCGCGGTGTGCTCCTCGGTACGAAGGGAGCGTTCCATGTTTCCATTGATTGTTACGACACCGCGTGTTCCGGGCATCTTGAGTTTGAGATAGGCATAGTGTGGCACTGCATTGAAGCGAGCAAATGCGGTTCGTCTGAGGATTGCGTGATAGCCACCGCAGAAGGGGACGATGTCGAAGATCAAGTCTTCTCTTTGGAAGTTGTCCGGCATTCCAAAGACGACTTCCAATGTGATTGAGCCCGTGCAACGGGCCTCTACACCTGGTATTACTCCTTTAAAGGTAGTTTTTGTGGGCTTGATCCTTGACGGATCGATGCCCATCTTGCGCACTGTGTCCTGATAGAGCAGGTTAAGGCTACTGCCCCCATCCATGAGGACTCGCGTGAGGTGGAATCCATCAACGATTGGGTCGAGGACTAGTGCGGCTGAGCCGCTGTGGCGAATATTGGTCGGATGGTCCCTGCAATCGAAAGTGATCGGGCAAGATGACCATGGATTGAATTTTGGGGTGACTGGCTCTATTGCATAAACATCCCTGAGCGTGCGTTTGCGCTCCCTCTTGGGGATTTGAGTAACGTATATCATGTTCACCATTTTGACTTGGGGGGGGGGAATTTCTTCTGTCCCCCTGTGTTCGGTGGACGGGGATCCTCATCTTCGTCCTCACTTGGCGACCCCTTCTCCTTATTCTTGGTATTTAACTTACCGGCCTGTTTAAAGACCCAATAGCTTCTGTCGGTATGATTGGCGGGTTTATCGGGGGTGTCGTGGATCTGACATGGTCGATCGAGTATTCGTTCCAAGCTGGATGAGCCCAGATTACTTCTTTTAAATGGCTTCTTCTGCTGACCGGACTTGGAGCCACTGAATCCGGCATTGACTGCCGTGTCATCAGTATTGTCACCGTTGTTTCGACACTTGTGCATGTTGCATCGGGGCTTGCCGTTGCTATTTCTGGCTTCAGAGGGGCCAGGTTCACTTGCACTGTTGCTTCCACGGGCTAGCCAACTATCTTCGTCCATGCAAAAGTGGGTCATAAGTGTCGTGAGGGCTGCCATGGACTTCGGCTTTTCTTGGCCAAGGTGTTCGGCGAGCCATTCATCGCGAATGCTATGCTTAAAGGCCGCTAGGGCTTCGGCATCCGGGCAGTCAACGATCTGGTTCTTTTTGGTTAGGAACCTAGTCTAGAATTTCTTGGCCGACTCTCCGGGCTGTTGAACTATGTGACTTAGGTCATCGACATCCCGAGGTTGGACGTATGTACCCTGGAAGTTGTCGCGGAAGGCGTCTTCCAAGTCCTCCCAGCTGCCAATGGAGTTTTATGGCAGGCTGTTTAACCAGTGCCGAGCTGGTCCTTTGAGATTTAGTGGGAGGTATTTGATGGCATGAAGATCATCACCGCGAGCCATATGAATATGGAGAAGAAAGTCCTCAATCCATACTGCGGGATCTGTTGTTCCATCATATGATTCGATATTCACGGGTTTAAACCCTTCTAGGAATTCGTGCTCCATTACTTCATTAATGAAGCAGAGGCGGTGTGTGGCGCCTCTATATCGGTCCAAGTCACGACAAAGCTTGGATGAATTCCGTCTGTGGTTTTCTGCCTGTAGGTGGTTATGCTTGTCGCGCCTGGCTAGATAGTCGTCCTCGCGTGTTGGGGAACGCCCCCATGATCCGTAGATCGATCTGGTCTGACCTGCTCTATTTTCCATGTCCTGCCATAGGTCGTACGTATATCCCCGAGCTGTTGTGTCTCTACTTTTTCGGTGAGGTAGTATGGGCTGGTGTTTGGCTTGGGTTACTGTTTTGTCATGGCCACGTGGTGGCCGATCGGCCGCGTTACGTGCTGATGGTATGGGCTCCAGCGCCTCGTCATCGAATTAGGCTAGTAGCTTGCGCTTCGGTAACTCTTGGTTGGGCGCCCGAGGTTGTATTCCTCGGCTGCCAGGACATTAGTCCACATGTCGTTGAGTAGATCTTGGTCAGCTCGAAGCTGCTGCTGCTTCTTTTTCAGGCTCCTTGCAGTGGCTACTAGCCGGCGCTTGAAGCGCTCCTGTTCAATGGGTTCCTCAGGTACGATAAAGTCTTCGTCGCCGAGGCTCACCTCATACTCGGAGAGTGGAAGATAATTACTATACTCCAAGTCTTCGTTTACAACCTGTTCGTCAGGGCTAATTTGCCCATCTTCCCGATCGTCCTGCTCGGAAGTTGGCTCGACGGGGTTTTCTTGGTCTTCGGCGTCGTCCGGAGTATTGTTGTCTCCGGTGCCAGTATTGCTATCTTTTCCACGGCATGATTTAGAGTGGCACCGCTGACGTCGGCGCTTTGGTTGAGTCTTAGGAGGTGTATCCTCAACTGGATTTTTCTCGTTATCGTTGTTACCCTCTTTGGGTGTATCCACCATGTATACGTCATACGAAGAGGTGTCCGTCCAGCGTCCGATAAATGGCGGGTTTTGGGCCTGCTCTTCTCCGGCATCGTCGTCCATACTGTCGATGTCTTCGGAGCCGTAATCGAGCATGTCGGTTAAGTCCTCGACAGTGGCTATGAAGTGGGTGGTGGGTGGGACGTAAAATTCCCCACTCTCAGCCCCTGGTTTGGCCTGGGCGTACTTCGAATGTTGCCCATCTGTAATGATGAGGGATCGCATTAAGTCCAGAGCCTCGTTTAAAGGCGAGGTTCTGCCAGGGAGAAGAAAGTTCGTGTAATACGGCGGGAAGGAAACTCCTTGGCCGAGCTCACACGGTGCTGACTCCGAGGGTTCAGAGCCAGTGTTCGGAGAAGAGTCCAGCTTCATGATGATTGACGGTGACGCCGTTTCCTCCGGCTCTTCCATACTAGGCTTAATAGCCGCAGAGAGTCCGGCGGGCTCGGGAATCCCGTCCTCGGACCTAGTGACGCTCTCCGGATTTAAGGCCAGAGTGGAGGTTGGGGTTGCGAACCCTTGGAAGATCAAGTCTCCTCGGATATCAGCGACAAAATCTAGATTTCCAAAACTAATCTGGTGATCTGGGGCGTAGCTGTCGATCTACTCTAGATGGACAAGTGAGTTGGCCCGCAGTGTGAAGCCGTCGAACACAAAGATCTGGCCGGGGAGAAAGACCTCCCTTAGGGCTGCATTTTTGTAGATGACTGATGGAGCCATCGATCCTTCTGATAATGACACAACGAAACTCTCAATGAAAGCACCAATGTCGGTGTCAAAACTGGCAGATCACGGGTAGGGGGTCCCGAATGTCTGAGGATCGAAGGTAACAGGAGACAGGGACACGATGTTTACCCAGGTTTGGGCCCTCTTGATGGAGGTAATACCCTACTTCCTTCTTGATTATCTTGGATGAATATGGGGTTTACAAGAGTTGATCTACCTCGAGATCATAATTGCTAAACCCTAGACGTCTAGCATGTATGATTATGATTGCCTCTACGGACTAAACCCTCCAGTTTATATAGACACCGAAGGGACCTAGGATTATACAGAGTTGGTTTGCAGAGGAAGGAATATTCATATCCGAACGCCAAGCTTGCCTTCCACGCCAAAGAGAATCCTATCCGGGCACGGGAAGAAGTCATATGTCTTGTATCTTCATGGACCACTAGTCCGACCCATGTCACATAGCCTGGATGCCCAAGGACCCCTTAATCCAGGACTCCCTCAATGGGCTCTACGACATAAATGTCCCTTAGTGCGCGCTTGCGCTCCCTCTTGGGGATATGGGTGGCGTAAATCATATTCACTATTTTCACCTCTGGGGGAAATTGCTTCTGTCCCCAAGTATTCGGTGGGCGAGGCTCTTCTTTATCCTTGCTTTGGGGTCCTTTCCCCTTGTGTTTGGCATTTAACTTGCCGGCCTTATTGAAGACCCAACAATTTCTGTTGGTGTGGTTTGCAGGTTTGTCAGGGGTGCCATGAATCTGGCAAGGTTTCTCCAATATCTTGTCCAGGGTGGATGGACCAAACCTATTGCCTTTGAACGGCTTCTTATGTTGACCGGACCTGGAGCCGCTGAATCCGGTGTTTACTGTCGTGTCATCTGTTTCTCCGTTATTGTTCCGATGCTTATTCTTATTGCGTCTTGGCTTGCCATTTCCATCCCTGACCTCGGAAGTGCCAGGGTCGTTGGTACTGTTGCTTCTATGAGCCAACCAGTTGTCTTCGCCCGCGCAAAAGCGGGTCATAAGTGTAGTAAGGGTTGCCATTGTCCTCGGCTTCTCCTGGCCTAGGTGTCTTGCGAGCCATTCGTCTCAGACACAATGTTTGAATGCTGCTAAAGCTTCGGCGTCTGGACAGTCGGCGATTTGGTTCTCTTTAGTTAGGAACCAATTCCAAAGCTTGCAGGTTGATTCCCCAGGTTGTTGGATTATATGACTTAAATCATCAGCATCCAGTGGCCGGACATAAGTCTCGTGAAAGTTAGCCCAGAAAGCATCCTCTAAATCTTCCCAGCTTCCAATGGATTTCTCTGGGAGGTTGTTCAACCAGTGCCGAGCTGGCCCCTTCAGCTTTAAAGGTAAGTATTTGACGACATGGAGGTCATCTCCGCGAGCCATGTGGATGTGAAGAATAAAGTCTTCGATCTATACAGCAGGATCCGTCGTTCCATCATATGCCTTGATGTTTGCGGGTTTGAACCCTTCCGGAAATTGGTGATACATCACCTCATCGGTAAAGCACAAAGGGTGCATAGCACCCCTATATCACGCGATGTCGCGGCATAGTTCGAACGATATCTGTGTTCGGTGTTGACCCCAAACTTGGTTGTATCCGGCGTGCTTGGTTTGATAGCCACCATCCCGCGTCGGAACACGTTCTCTTGATCCGTAGATTGATCTGGCATGTCTGGTTTTTTTATTCAGGTCCTGACGCAGGTCGTACTTATGGCCCTGAGCCGCTGTATCCTTTCCTTTACGGTGGGGAGGTGCGGGCTGGTGTACGGCATTGCTAGCCGCTTTGTCCCGTCCACGGGGTGGCCGGTCTGGTGGATCGGCCTAATCGTTCCTCAATGGAATTGGTGCAAGGGCCTCGTCGTCAAATTACGGCAGCAACTTGCTCTTGGGGTAGCTCTTTGTTTGGCGCTCAAGGCCATATCTCTCTTCAGCGTCTAGCACTTCATTCCGTCTGTCGTTGAGCGTATCCTTCTCGGCTTTAAGCCGATGCTGCTGCTTTTTTAGGCTCCTTGCTGTGGCAATAAGCCGTCGCTGAAAGCGTTCTTATTCGAGGGGTTCCTCTGGAACGATGAATTCATCGTCCCCCAGGCTGACATCCTCTTCGGAGATAGGTAGATAGTTACTGTCTTCGAAATCATTGTGATCGGTGAGATGTTCGGGACTGCATTGGCCATCCTCCCGCTCATCCTGCTCCAACGCTGGCTCTGGGGGTGTTCGGCGTCCTTCGGAGCCTCATTGTCTCCAATGTTGGTATTACTTTCCCTTCCTCGATGTGATCGTGAGCGGCACCGCTGACACCGACGCTTAGGAGGTTCATCGATGGGCTTATCCTCATTCGGGTCTTTGTCACCATCGCCGTCCTTCTCCTGGGGTGTGTCCACCATGTATACGTCATAGGTGGAAGTGGCCACCCATCTCCCGGTGACGGGCGGGTTTTGACCTAGATCAGCTTCAATGTCGTGGTCCATACCATCGTAGTCTTCGGAAGCATAGTCTAGTATGCCGGTTAAGTCTTCGACCGTGGCTACCAAGTGGGTGGTGGGTGGGAAGCAAAATTCCCTGATCTCAGCCCCCAGTTTTAATGGGCACAGTTCGGCGGTGAATCCTCCATAATGGCGAGAGATTGCAGTAAGTCCAATGCCTCGTTTAAGAGTGAGAGTTGTATAGGAGTTTGGGGGTCTGCGGAGCCAGGCTCGGTGATGACCACTTGATCGATCCCCGAGAGTGCGGATCTCGTGAGTTCGGAGCTCATAATCGGAAACGAGTCTGGCTTCCCAACGATGGGGAGAGTCCCGTTCGATTCTGGGTTTGTGAGCGGCATGATCACCATTGAGCCACTGGCTAAAAGTTCCATGGAGGGGGAGAGTCCGGCGGGGTTTATCCTCCCGTCCTCAGATGAAGTGAGCTGCTTCGGGTCTAGGGCCAGAGTGGACACCGATGTTGACCCCTAGACAGGATCTGGTGATAGATCTGGGATGTCTTCACCGTGTAGGCAGGGAGCGGCAGCCAAGGGTGTGAATCCTTCGAACATCAAATCTCCTCGGACGTCGGTGACATAATTCAGACTTCCAAACTTGATCTGATGACGAGGGGTGTAGCTATCAACCTGCTCAAGGTGGCCATCCGAATTGGCACGTACCATGAAGCCGCCAAACACGAAAAGCTGACTGGGGAAAAAGGTCTCTCTGGGGGTGGTGCTGTCGCTGATAACGAAGCGAGCCATCGATCCTTCTGTCGACGATAATGGAACTCTCAATGAAAGCACCAATGTCGGTGTCAAAACCAGCGGATCTCGGGTAGGGGTCCCGAACTGTGTATCTGAGGATTAATGGTAACAGGGGGAAACAAGGACACGATGTTTACCCAGGTTCGGGCTCTCTTAATGGAGGTAATACCCTACTTCCTGCTAGATTGATCTTAATGAATATTAGGATTACAAGAGTTGATCTACCTCGAGATCGATGTCGCTAAACCCTTGAAGCCTAGCCTATGGTAATTGTGATTTTGCCTCTACAGACTAAACCCTCTGGTTTATATATGCACTGGGGGGCCTAGGGTTGTACATAATCATCTTGCAGAGGAAGGAAACATTACACCCGAACTTTAAACTTGCCATTCTACACATATAGGAGTCCTATCCGGATACGGGAGATAATCTTCTGTAGTGATCTTCACAGCCCACCAGTCTGGCCCATAACGAGTAATCCGGCCACCCGAGGACCCCTTAATCCAGGACTCCCTCACATGGCGCTCCATCCATGTGTGTCTAGACCGTGACACCAATATGTTTGAAAATTCCTTCCAATTTACTACACATGAATTAACTCACACACAAGTACACAAAAATATGATTTTTCAAACCATTATGTTTAGCCGTTGCATGTAGATGTAGTTCAAATTTGAATTACGGTCATTAAATGGCTAGAAAATCACTTAAATGTCTTTAAAAGGTCAAATTACCCCTAGAATTTTCCAAATTTTCACATGACAGTTGTATTAGTGCATGTTAAATGTAGAAAAAAAATTGAAGGCCATAAGAGGAAGCTATGTCATGTTCGTCATCAAACATACATTGTTCCCTCTCAGAAACACGAGCCTTCTAGTGAGTTGCTACAGTTTGTGAGGGGTGTGTGTCCAAACTTTTGTCAAACAGGCCAATTTTTTTACCACACCATCTTGGTGGCATGACATTACATCAAGCAAGGTTTCATGTTTTTCTGATCATTTTTTCATTTTTTGGAATTAAAATGCCATTGCACTCCATGCATGTGTCCATGTCGTGACACCAATATGTTTGAAAATTCCTTCTAATTTACTGCACATGGAATTAACTCACACACAAGTACACAAATATGAATTTTCAAACCGCTATGGTTAGCTGTTGCATGTAGTTGTAGTTCAAATTTGAATTATGGTCATTAAATGGCTAGAAAATCACTTAAATGTCTTTAAAAGGTCAAATGACCCCTAGAATTTTCCAAATTTTACCATGACAGTTGTATTAGTGCATGTTAAATGTAGAAAAAAATTCAAGGCCGTAAGAGGAAGCTATCTCCCGTTCATCATCAAAAATATGCATTGTTCCCTCTCGGAACCACGAGCCTTCTAGTGAGTTGCTCCGGTTTGTGAGGGGTGTGTATCCAAACTTTCATCAAACAGGCCAATTTTTTTACCACATCAGCTTGGTGGCATGACATTACATCAAGCAAGGTTTTGTGTTTAATTTTTTGGAATTAAAATGTCATGGCACTCCATGCATGTGTCCATGCCGTGACACCAATATGTTTGAAAATTCTTTCTAATTTACTGCACATGGAATTAACTCGCACACAAGTACACAAATATGATTTTTTAACTGTTATGGTTAGCTATTGCATGTAGATGTAGTTCAAATTTGAATTACAGTCATTAAATGGCTAGAAAATCACTTAAATGTCTTTAAAAGGTCAAATGACCCCTAGAATTTTCCAAATTTTCACATGGCAATTGTATTAGTGCATGTTAAATGTAGAAAAAAATTGAAGGCCGTAAGAGGAAGCTATCTCCCATTCGTCATCAAACATGCATTGTTCCCTCTTGGAACGACGAGTCTTCTAGTGAGTTGCTCCGGTTTGTGAGGGGTGTGTGTCCAAAATTTCGTCAAGCATGCCAATTTTTTTACCACATCATCTTGGTGGCATGAAATTACATCAAGCAAGCTTTCATGTGTTTCTGATCTTTTTTTGGAATTTAAATGCCATGGCACTCCATGCATGTGTCTAGGACGTGAGACCAATATGTTTGAAAATTCCTTCCAATTTATTGCGCGTGGAATTAACTCGCACACAAGTACACAAATATGATTTTTCAACCCGTTATGGTTAGCTGTTGCATGTAGTAGTTCAAATTTGGATTACGGTCATTAAATGGCTAGAAAATCACTTAAATGTCTTAAAAAGTTCAAATGACCCCTGAAATTTTCCAAATTTTGACACGACAATTGCACTAGTGCACATTAACTGAAGGATTTTTTTGAAGCCCGTAAGAGGAAGCTATCGCCCGTTCATCATCAAACATGCATTGTTCCCTCTTAGAACCACGAGCCTTCTAGTGAGTTGCTTCAGTTTGTGAGGGGTGTATGTCCAAACTTTCGTCAAACATGCCACATTTTTTACCACATCATCTTGGTGGCATGACATTACATCAAGCAAGGTTTCATGTGTTTCTGATCTTTTTTTAATTCTTTGGAATTTAAATACCATGGCACTCCATGCTTAATTGTGTCATAGCCGTGAGACCAATATGTTTGAAAATTCCTTCCAATTTACTACACATGGAGTTAACTCGCACACAAGTACACAAAATATGACTTTTCAAACCGTTATGGTTAGCTGTTGCATGTACATGTAGTTCAAATTTGAATTACAGTCATTAAATGGCTATAAAATCACTTAAATGTCTTAAAAGGTCTAATGACCCCTGAAATTTTCCAAAATTTGACATGACAGTTGTATTAGTACTACAAAATTTCTTGTAAATTTAAAACACCATCCGTTGCCACTTTACTCCAAATTCGTCTTTCATAGCTAATAAAAAATATCAACAACATCACACACAGTTTTTTGTAGGAACCATTTGCGATGAAAATTCATGGGTCTATTTAAGTCTTCCTCCTTAAGCTTCGCCGGCTCGTCTACTCCAGTCCCGGCACCCCTAAATCCACAAATCCCGATCCCCATTCCCGCAACCCCTTATTGCAAAGACGACACCGTGGAAACGCTTCATGAAGGCCCGTACGGTGGTCGCGTCCTCACGAGCGCTGCCGCCTGTGCGGAGAGCGCCGCCGCCTACGCCAAGAGTGACGCCGCATCCGCATTGAGCATGGCTGCATCCGTTGAGAGGGCCTCTGCGGCAGCTGACAGTGCAGTTGCAGCAGGCGAGACGGCTATAGCTACTACTGCGATGATGGTTGCAAATGCCGAGAGCGCTCGAGCTGCCGTCCATGCCGCCGATGTCACCCTGGCCCGGGTCAAGGCCATCCACACCAAGATCGAGGACGCACACGCCAAGATATTCCAGGCCACCTCGGAATCCAGCATGCAACCCACGTCCGAAAAGGCGGCGGTGGCCATGGAGCACATGCTTCCTCATGAGATCGCCGAGCAGGGACTAGAGATGCAAGAGGCGACAGAGATCAAGGAGCGCTGGGAGGAGGAGTTGCGCGTGGCCGAGGTCTAGGTAGAGAAAAGTCTGTCCGTCGAGGAATCGACGGTGGAGTACCAACACGAGCTCTAGCACAGCCACTACTACAAGTACTACAACCTTGAGGGTGGTGCCGAGGACGAGGATGCAGTCGACTTCAGCAGGGGGACGCGAAGTCCACCAACGGCGGCATGTCGCCAGGACAAGTCATCAACGTGTCATCTCACACCGGCAATGCATAGGCCGGCGCGGCGATGGCTTTGTTAAAATTATGCGTACTTAGGCTTTGTTTTTAATGCTGGTGTTTTGTTAGAGCAATGTTTAGGTCAACTGGCTTTGTTTAATTACTAAAATTGCTCGATTTAATAAGTGTGTTCTGTGTGCTGTACGCTGGTTTGTGTGCCCAAATTAGCAAGCGATGTTAAATTATGCAATGGCATGGATGAGGACAGTACCCAGGGAAATTTCCACCAAAATTTGAATTATCAAACTCATCCCATGCGCGTAAATCAGAAGAATCATTTGTGATGCACACAATCGTTCAAAGTGAATGGTGTCCGGTGGCACCGCGCGCAATGTTTCCCTCCACATTTCAAAATTTTTGGCCTACCGCCGAAATATCTACCCCCCCCCCTTATCCACCATTTTTTCTCCCCGACCACAAGTCACATTTCCCCTATTTCCTCCATCCTTCCTTCCTAACCTATAGTCGCTTCCTCGCTCTCGCTGTCTCGCATCCTACCGCCGGGGTCGCCATGGCCTTCTTCAATGACCTCTACATCGGTTCCTCCTCAGATGACGAATCCTTCACCACTCGGGTATACATCTCTTCTCTCTCTCGGGCCAATGAAGGATTTTAACCTGGCGGTCGATTTGAGTCATTTCTTCCTCTTGTAGCTCCCTAGGACCATCAGTTGCAACAAATGGAGCGGGATGGCCGAAGATCTGTCTGCTCGTTGTCACCATCAATCTCCATGCGTGAAGCTAGTTGCATTTGAATCTGTGGACAGTGGAAGGAAGTTTCCGGCATGTGCATAGAAGGTTAGCCCCACTTTTGTTGTTACAAATCATTTGTTAGATGTGATTCACACACTGTCACTGTCCCAACCCATTCATACCACACCTTCAACCAAACGCATCCTAAGACAGTGTCACAGTTTGTACCTAGTATCTAAAAATGTTGCCATCTCATCAGCGGTGCCACTAGAAAATTATTTGGCACCGCTTCAGCAGTTTGTGCAGCCAACTTTGGTCCACACATCCAAGCAGCCAAGTAGTAAAATACTAAATCTTTATGGCACGAAGGAACTGGGCATCGGAGCAACTAGGTGCTCCGGAGTCCGGGTCCCTGATTTTTTTCCGCTACATCGGCTCGCTAGTGCAAGGCACTACTCCGAAATGTAGCAACCGTTGTCTTTACACCGGTTTTGGCATACATAGTGGACGACCTTAGTGCTATTAGTGCTATGTTACTAAATTTGTGCATGTACACACCTGTTAGTATCAATTTGATGTCATCCAAACATTGTCGCTATGTTGTTGTAGTTATATTTAGCTTCCTCATAAAATGTTCAATTTGTTATTTATAGTACATGAGTAAGAACTTGTAGCATTGTTGTAGTTAATTATAGCTTCTAATGTTTCTGAATTTGGTTGTTGCCTCAGTAGCAATTAATTCATTTGCACATTGATCTTTTTGAGAAGATATGTCATAATTAACCTGTTTCTTCAGTTTTTTAAAATAAGTACTGGTGATTTTCTTTGTTGCAATAAACCCATTTCCCCTACAATTGTTACTGGTCTAGTTTTAAATATTATAGGATGAACGAAAGTGTTCTTACCTAGAGTGGGTTGATCAAGAGTGGCCACAGTCTTTGAAGACGTGCCTAGCAAAGTTGTGGAGCATGTATGAGGAAGAGAACAGAGGTAGGCTTAGAGAAAGTGTTGTCAACGCTTAAGAATATTTAAAGATGTGGGATAAAAAGAGGAAGGTGGAGAATGAGCTCAGAATTTTCAAATCAGACTTTGATAAGATGGTGTTGGCGAAGGAGGAGGCACTTTCCCAGTTGGTTGATGTCTACTACGCAACTTTATTCTTGTAGAGACGTGTTGGGCCTCCAAGCGCGGAGTATTGTAGGACAATAGCAATTTTCCCTCAAGTGGATTACCTAAGGTTTATCAATCCATCGGAGGTGTAGGTTGAAGATGGTCTCTCTCAAACGACCTTGCAACCAAATACAAGAAATCTCTTGTGTCCCGAACACACCTAATACAATGGCAAATTCTATAGGTGCACTAGTTCGGCGAAGAGATGGTGATAAAAGTGTAATATGGATGGTAGAAATATATTTTTATAATCTGAATAAATAAAAACAGCAAGGTAGCAAATAGTAAACGGGCACAAAACGGTACTACAATGCTTGAAAATGAGGCCTAGGGTCTGTACTTTCACTAGTGCAATCTCTCAACAATGTTAATATAATTGGATCATATAGCCGTCCCTCAACATGCAACGAAGAATCACTCCAAAGTTCCTATCTAGTGGAGAACATACGAAGAAATCGTTTGTAGGGTACGAAACCACCTCGAAGCTATTCTTTCTGGTCGATCTATCCAAGAGTTCGTACTAAAATAACACCAAATAATTTCAGATTCATAATACTCAATCCAACACAAAGAACTTCAAAGAGTGCCCCAAGATTTCTACCGAAGAAACAAAAGACAAGAACGTGCATCAACCCCTATGCATAGATTACCCCAATGTCACCACGGGAATCCATGAGTTGAGTGCCAAAACACATATCAAGTGAATCAATATGATACCCCATTGTCACCATGAGTATTCATATGAAAGACATATATCAAGCGCTCTCAAAACCAGAAAAGTATTCAATCCGATAACAAGAAATCTCAAAGGGAAAAACTCAATTCATCACAACAAGATAGAGAGGGGAAAACACCATATGATCCGATTATATTAACAATGCCCGCGATACATCAAGATCGTGAAATCTCAAGAACACGAGAGAGAGAGAGAGAGATTAAACACATAGCTACTTGTACAAACCCTCGGCCCCGTGGGTGGACTACTCCCTCCTCATCGTGGTGGCCGCCGGGATGATGAAGATGGCCACCGGAGATAATTCCCTCCTCCAACATGGTGCCGGAACGGGGTCTAGATTGTTTTTCGGTGGCTATAGAGGCCTGCGGTGGCGGAACTTCTGATCTAGGTTAACCCCGAGGGTTTTTTGAATATATGGGATTTTATAGGGCAAAGAGGGGGTGGAGGAGGCCACCAAGGTGGGCACAACCCACCTGGGCGCGCCTGGGCCCCTAGGCACTCCCTGGTGGGTTGTGCCCCCCCTCGAGGCACCCCCAGGTGTTGCTATGGACCATCGGGAGTCTTCTGGTCCATAAAAAATCCACAAAAAGTTTCACGGTGTTTGGAATCCGTTTGACATTGATTTCCTGTGATGTTAAAAAGAAGCAAAAAACAACAACTGGCACTGGGCGCTGTGTCAATAGGTTAGTCCCAAATAATGATATAAAGTTGCTATAAAATGATTCTAAAACATCCAAGAATGGTAAAATAACAACATGAATACTTCATAAATGATAGATACATTGGAGACATATCAACATCCCCAAGCTTAATTCCTACTCGTCCTCGAGTAGGTAAATGATAAAAGAAATAATTTATGAAGTGTGAATGCTAGCAAAGTGCACAAGTTTGATCAATGACAATTTTAATCACTTTTCCTAGCATCATAACAGAAATTCTTTCTCATGAAATTTCTCATGTTAAAGTAGCAACCAATTCACATGTTAAGGTTCAAACAATGAATTCTCTTGAAACTCGACAACCTATCACTACTGCAGGATGCTGCTAAAGTGACACTACGATTAGAGACCCTTTGACGAAACTATGTGCGATGCAATAATCGCAAACGGTGGTGTAAAAACCATCAAAAAGGGTGCAAAACATTTGCGATGGAGGATGCATCAAACATGGTTCAGATTTTAGTTTCGTGTGCGATTCAGGGCATAAGGTTCAGTTCAATTAACCGTTTTCGATGAGGAAGAAAAGAAACGTGCAGCCAGATGAAGGTGTGTGCGATGTACAGCATACGGTTCACTCGGATGAACTGTTTGTGATTAGGCAACACAAAAGAAACGGTCAGCCAGATCAAGGTGTGTGCGATATATGACATGCGGTTCACTCGGGTGAATTGTTTGCATTGAGACAAGAGAACAGAAACGGTTCAATATCACAAATACCATAAATATTGCAAGCTTCAAATTCAAAGACTACAACACCCAAATTCAAACATTGGAAGCTGCGTCATTTCTGAAAAGGGATCAACCGCTGACAAGTCATGTATGGGTTTGACACAATGAATTCCAATTGCTTTGCCATATGCTCTTCCAATACGAAGTTTGGCATTTTTGGAGGCTCTTCCATTCCATAGTACTTGCCGGCTCTGATAATCATACCATTCATCTTTCCTAATTAAATGCATGTTCAACCTCAGTACCCTCAGCACCTTTGCTCTGGCAAGAAAGAACCTGACGAGTGTAATCTCCGGTAAGGTCCCTCGGTAGGAGTTCAAAGTAATATTTGAGAGATGCAGATCCAGGCATTCAATGTGATTGTCATTATAAACAGTATCCACCTATGGGCCTATTATTATCTGCAGAAGAAGAGAACGTGTTAGTGCCTACATGCAGTTTTGAACACTGCTACACGCCCATTTGGTTTGCACGATTTGTAAAATGCACCAACGTGCCATCTTTGATCTGGCATGATTAACACAGGCATTTGATTACAATCTAGAAACATGTAGCCTTCTTCACAAGAGGTTGGATTGGATGAAAAATTCCCTAAGAAAACTAGTACAGATGAATCCAAAGGAGAAATGCTTATGGACGATTGTAACCATATGAATGAAGCAACCAATATGAGGTGGGGGTGTATGTCCTAAAATCCTCCAAAATTCCTTCAGAAATTGTAGTACATTGTCATTTTGAACTTGGGAAAAGGTGCAAAAAAATTGAAATCCCTTATGGTTAACATTTAACAGGAAAGGAACATCACCTCGATATACAACTTCTTCAGGCATGGAAAGCATCTCAGGCAACTGACAACTTGGTCCAGGTTGGGGCCGACAGATTCTAGTGCCAAGACCTTCACTGTGCCCAGAGTCTGGGTGAAGCTTTGCTGGATGACAGACGAACATACATCTTCAAAACTAGAAATAACGTTGGTATCAAGAAGGAGAGGTATAAGGCGACTGTTGTACCTGAAAGTTGTAGTATTTGACAGATGAGTAGCCCACCACTTTCAATTTCGGCGCAGAAATGACATTGATTCTTGTTGGACCTTGTTGATCAACTACAAGTAATCTCTCAAGTGAAGGTGTGTCCTGGATGACCATATTGTGGTCCACCTTTTGTGATATCTCATTGCAGAACCAGCAACACACATAAATAGTCCGAAGAGTCCTGGAGGTGATGTGTAAGGTACTCGACCAATTCATCGCCTGAAGACGAAGGAACTCAAGTGCAATATAGCCGCGGAGCAGGCGCTCCATGCCATCCTTTGAGATGCAGACGGCGACGAGCTCGAGGTGCTTTAGTTGTGGTAGAAAAAGAGCGGGTGCGTCATTAAGGGGGGTGGCAGTTCATGAACTTGGCGAGGCGCGGTGTGGGCATGAAGTGGAGCGCGGACGTTGGCAGCAAGTGTGCATATGCCCATCATTATAACTGAGCTTCTCGAGCTAGTCTATGGTAGGGGATCGGAACCACTCGTCAATCTTGGCTCGGTCCTTGCCATTGGAACGAAACTTGCCTGTGATAAGTCCTTTGATTGGGCCATGGTGACTACCGAGGATCTGGGAGAATGCATCCAAGCTTTGGCGATAGCCATGGCAGAGCTTGTGGGCGTCGAGGAGGTCGACATGGGTGAGGAGCCATAGGGGGCGCTAGTGCCGGGAAAGGGCGGCTGTCCTCGCCCGATATTTGATTGGGAGGAGGGATATGATGACTATCAACATATCATCGGGGAGGTTGTTGATGAAGTCTAGGCCTGCTGGAGTCGCTTGCGGTTCTTTCTCAACTCGCCTCCGCTTGTTGGCAGCCTCATTCTCCACCTTGTCGGTGGCGACGGAAACCTCTGTCTCCATTTTCACGTCGTGCACCGGTGCTTCAGCAGCCCCGGCGTCGCCACTCCCTCCGATGGGGCGCTTCGGCGGCATCCTCATACACTCACGGCTTTGAGGACTCAGAGTGGCGTCGAGGATGCGGGCAGAGAGAGAGGAATTGTGTGTGGTGAGGATGGGGGGTTGCGGCCGCTCGGCGGCGCCATTAATATAGACCAGTGGGAGCGAGGCGGGCGGTGGTCCAAGGCCGTCTCGCTTCCCGGTGAGAACTACTGCTTAATCTCTAGTATGAATGAAATCTACGCTTCATTACTGCATTTTAATTGCAAAAAATAGATAGTGATATTGACTTTTAGCTGCATATTTTGACACATCGCAGTGTCTCTTGGCTTAGCACCAAAGTCTGGCTTTAATTTACATACCGTAATCTGAACCGTTTGCGTTGAAGAGATGCACAGATCCTGCGTTGAACAGCTTGTACACTTCCCGATGAGCCTGCACACCGGACTGCGCTCGCACGCCTCCCGTTCAGTCAAGCAGCTGTCCACACGGCACCTCCTATAGCCATTAAAACCAAGACACGTGGCGTCACATGAATGGTTAACTGAATGCACACGGTTTGAAATATACAAACGTTTGAGATATTAAAGTGGCGGCTATTTTTTCGAAATGCCCTTGTTGGCTGTCATTATTCGAGTGCGCCTTCTCTCAAAATGGACACGAAAAATATCACAGCATGTCGGGTGCCCTTCCATG
This sequence comes from Triticum dicoccoides, assembly GCF_002162155.2. Lineage (NCBI taxonomy): Eukaryota > Viridiplantae > Streptophyta > Magnoliopsida > Poales > Poaceae > Triticum > Triticum dicoccoides. The sequence goes on from NC_041388.1 coordinate 601,505,187, forward strand.
ATAGCATGCCAAGTTTCTTGAATTTTGGATGAGTTTTAGATTTACTAGAATTTAAAAACAAAGTATCTCAATGTTTTGCCGGCAATCAACGGTGCCCTGGTGTTTGAAATTCATTCCCATTTCTTGCATGGGACCTAAGCATGCACCCAAGGACACAGATTTGAATTTTCAACCAATTTATATGCACTGGAGCAAGTGCATGTAGTTCAAATTTGAATTATGCACATAAATGCATTGAAAACTCAATTAATGCATAAAAATGTCCAAACAAACCCCGAAGAATCATAAAAAATTGACACAACACTCCTGTTGTTCTATGTTGACACGAGAAAAAATTTGAAAGCAATAGGAGGCAATGGATATCGTTTCGTCCCCAAAGGTGGGACGTTCCCTATCGAAACCATCATGCTTGTTGTGAGAAGCTCTGGTTTGTGAGAAGCTTATACCCAAACCTGCCCAAAATGGGACAATTTTTTTACCACGACATGTTGATGACGCTCCATAATACCATGCCAAGTTTCATGAATTTCAGATAGTTTTGGATTTACTAGAACTTTAATACCAGGTATCTCAATGTTTTGCCACCAATCAACGGTGCCCTGGTGTTTGACATTCATTCCAATTTCTTGCATGGGACTTAAGCATGCACCCAAGGACAAAGATTTGATTTTTCAACCAATTTATATGCACTGGAGCATGTGCATGTAGTTCCAATTTTAATTATGCACTTAAATGCATTGAAAACTCACTTAATGCATAAAAATGTCCAAACAAACCCCAAAAAATCACAAAAAATAACACAACACTCCTGTTGTTCCATGTTGACACGAGAAAATTTTTGAAAGCAATAAGAGGCAATGGATTTCGTTTCGTCCCCAAAGGTGGGGTGTCGGTGTCAAAACCGGCGGATCTCGGGTAGGGGGTCCTGAACTGTGCGTCTAGGATCGATGGTAATAGGAGACGGGGGTCACGATGTTTACCCAGGTTCGGGCCCTCTCTATGGAGGTAATACCCTACTTCCTGCTTGATTGATCTTGATGAATATGAGCGTTACAAGAGTTGATCTACCACGAGATTGTAATGGCTAAACCCTAGAAGTCTAGCCTATGAGTATATGGTAATGAATCTGTCCTATCCGGACTATGCCTCCGGTTTATATAGACACCGGAGAGATCTAGGTTTACATGGAGTCGGTTACATAGGAGGGAATCTTCATTCGGTCGCCAAGCTTGCCTTCCATGCCAATGAAAGTCCAATCCGGACACGGGTATAGTCTTTGGTCTTCGTGTCTTCACAGCCCATCAGTCCGGCCCACGGATAACAGGCCGGATGCCCGAGGACCCCTTAGTCCAGGACTCCCTCAGTAGCCCCTGAACCTGGCTTCAATGACAAGGAGTCCGGTGTGCAAATTTTCTTCGGCATTGCAAGGCGGGTTCCCCTTCTTCCGAACTCCCAAGACAGTCTTCGGACGTGATGATTGTATCCAGACCTGTTACACACCATACACAACCGCAGAGAGAATATATATATTCCACACGAGTTCTATCTGCTGGCAGCTTCCGGCAACGTGGCATCACGCCCGTCCGGTCATAATTTCGAACCGTTTGTCCCACGTTTCAAGACGCGGTTGCTATTGGCACGTCTTGTCAAAGCACAAATCGTGTCCCCTTATTGCGAGTTTCTCATCAATGCGGGTATGGGTAACCCAACCGTGCCATTTGCACAGCCTTCGGAAACAGGCGAATCTTAAGGCGAGTGAGGAGGCGTGAGGGAGTCCTGGATTAGGGGGTGTTCGGGTAGCCGGACTATACCTTCAGCCAGACTCCTGGACTATGAAGATACAAGATTGAAGACTTCGTCCCGTGACCGGATGGGACTTTCCTTGGCGTGGAAGGCAAGCTTGGCGATGCGGATATTCAAGATCTCCTACCATTGTAACCGACTCTGTGTAACCCTAACCCTATCCGGTGTCTATATAAACTGGAGGGTTGTAGTCTGTAGGCAATCAACTCCATACACAACAATCATACCATAGGCTAGCTTCTAGGGTTTAGCCTCCTTGATCTCGTGGTAGATCTACTCTTGTACTACCCATATCATCAATATTAATCAAGCAGGAGTAGGGTATTACCTCCATCGAGAGGGCCCGAACCTGGGTAAAAAACATCGTGTCCCTTGTCTCCTGTTACCATCCGGCCTTGACGCATAGTTTGGGACCCCCTACCCGAGATCCGCCGGTTTTGACACCGACATTGGTGCTTTCATTGAGAGTTCCTCTGTGTCGTCGCCTTTAGGACCGATGGCTCCTTTGATCATCAACAACGATACGGTCTAGGGTGAGACTTTTCTCCCTAGACAGATCTTCATCTTCAGCGGCTTCGCTCTGCGGGCCAATTCGCTCGGCCACCTGGAGCAGATCGAAAGCTACGCCCCTGGCCATCAAGTCAGGTTTGGAAGCTTAAACTACACGGCTGACATCCGCGGAGACTTGATCTTCGACGGGCTCGAGCCACGGCCAAGTGCGCCGCACTATCTCGAGGGGCATGATCTAACTCTGCCCCCGGACAGTGTCCTGGAGGCCGCACACGCATCGATTCCGACCCCTAACTTGGAGCCTATTGCGCCAATTGAGGATGAGCGGTTGGACGTCACCTCGGGGGCTGCGATCCCGAAAGCGATCGAGTCGAACGCTAGCCCCGCACTCTGCACGACCCGTGACTCCGAGGATCCGGACTCCTCCCCGGACTCCGAACCCCCACACCCCTGCCAATCGAATCCGATGGGGCGCTGATAATGGAGTTCACCACCGCAGACATCTTTCAGCACTCGCCTTGTGGCGATATCCTGAACTCTCTCAAGTCTCTCTCCTTATCAGGAGAGCCCTGGCCGAACTACGGTCAGCGAGGATGGGATACGAACGATGAAGAAATTCAAAGCCCACCCACCACCCACTTGGTAGCCACTGTCGACAATTTAAATGACGTGCTCAACTTCGACTCCGGAGACATCGATAGCATGGATGACGATGCAGGAGATACCGACGAACCAAAGCCCATAGGGCATTGGACAACCACCTCATCTCATGATGTGTACATGGTGGATACCCCTAAAGGAAGCGACAACGAGGAAAAAGGGGATGGGACGGGAGATCGACCCCCTGAAAAGCAATCAAAGCGTCGGCGTAAACACCGACCCAAGCCCCGCCTCGACAAAAACCCAGCCATAGAGCAGGACGAGCCGGTAGACGACGAGCAGGCCTTAGAGCAACCTTCCGAACAGGGCAACATGGATAGAGAAACCGAACATCCCTCCCCCGATGAAAACGGCATTCAGGACGACCTCCACGCCGAATAAACCTATGGAGCAGAAGAATCTCCACGAGAGGCTCGTTGCAACTGCATGCAGCCTAAAGAAGCAGAAGCGGAAGCTAAAAATAGCGGAAGACGCACTCCGGATTAGATGGAGCAAAGTAATCAATACCACAGATAAGTACGGCGACAGTCGCCGCACTAAAAGCTATCCGAAAAGAAAGCTACTGCCTGAATTCGACGAAGAGGCCCTAGAGCCCTCGCATTCAAAAAATGAAAAAGCCACATGGTCGGATAGACGACCCCATAAAGCGGCAAGTGGTGCCGCACCTAAATTGGCATGCAACCCACTTAAGGATTCGCATCATGGCCCAGTCAGGTCCATTTATGGGCCAAGAAAGCAAGCTCTCGTAAGCAACGCTATGAAGCCATCATCAGAATCCGACACACCCACATACAGGGGTATAGGGGAACGTAGCAGAAATTCAAAATTTTCCTACGTGTCACCAAGATCTATCTATGGAGAGACTAGCAACGAGGGGAAGGAGAGTGCATCTACATACCCTTGTAGATCGCTAAGCGGAAGCGTTCAGGAGAACGGGGTTGAAGAAGTCGTACTCGTCGTGATCCAAATCACCGGAGATCCTTGTGCCGAACGGACGGCACCTCCGCGTTCAACACACATACAGCCCGGTGACGTCTCCTACACCTTGATCCAGCAAGGGGAGAAGGAGAGGTTGAGGAAGACTCCATCCAGCAGCAGCACAATAGCGTGGTGGTGGTGGAGGAGTGTGGTACTCCAGCAGGGCTTCGCCAAGCACCGCAAGAGACGAGGAGGGAGAGGGGTAGGGCTGCGCCAAGAAGGAGAGGAACTCGTGTGTGTTGGGCAGCCCAAACCTCAAGTATATATAGGGGAAGGGGAGGGGTTGCGCCCCCACCTAGGGTTCCCTCCCTAGGGGTGGCGGCAGCCCCCAGATCCCATCTGGGTGGCGGCCACAAGGGGGAGAAGGGGAGGCGCACCTGGGGTGGGCCTTAGGGCCCATCTGCCCTAGGGTTTGCCCCCTTCCCCTCTTGGAGGCGCCTTGGGCCCTTGTGGGGGGCGCACCTGCCCACCTGGGACTGGTCCCCTCCCACACTTGGCCCATGTAGCCCTCCGGGGCTTGTGGCCCCACTTGGTGGACCCCCGGGACCCTCCCGGTGGTCCCGGTACGTTACCGATAAACCCCAAAACCTTTTCGGCAACCAAAACAGGACTTCCCATATATAAATCTTTACCTCCGGACCATTCCGGAACTCCTCGTGACATCCGGGATCTCATCCGGGACTCCGAACAACATTCGGTAACCACGTATATCTATTCCCTATAACCCTAGCGTCATCGAACCTTAAGTGTGTAGACCCTACGGGTTCGGGAGACATGCAGACATGACCGAGATGACTCTCCGGTCAATAACCAACAGCGGGATCTGGATACCCATGTTGGCTCCCACATGTTCCACGATGATCTCATCGGATGAACCACGATGTCAAGGACTTAATCAATCCCGTATACAATTCCCTTTGTCTAGCGGTATGATACTTGCCCGAGATTCGATCGTCGGTATCCCGATACCTTGTTCAATCTCGTTACCGGCAAGTCTCTTTACTCGTTCCGTAACACATCATCCCGTGATCAACTCCTTGATCACATTGTGCACATTATGATGATGTCCTACCGAGTGGGCCCAGAGATACCTCTCCGTTTACACGGAGTGACAAATCCCAGTCTCAATTCGTGCCAACCCAACAGACACTTTTGGAGATACCTGTAGTGTACCTTTATAGTCACCCAGTTATGTTGTGACGTCTGGCACACCCCAAGCACTCCTATGGTATCCGGGAGTTGCACAATCTCATGGTCTAAGGAAATGATACTTGACATTAGAAAAGCTTTAGCATACGAACTACATGATCTTGTGCTAGGCTTAGGATTGGGTCTTGTCCATCACATCATTCTTCCAATGATGTGATCCCGTTATCAATGACATCCAATGTCCATGGTCAGGAAACCGTAACCATCTATTGATCAACGAGCTAGTCAACTAGAGGCTTACTAGGGACATGGTGTTGTCTATGTCTCCACACATGTATCTGAGTTTCCTATCAATACAATTCTAGCATGGATAATAAACGATTATCATGAACAAGGAAATATAATAATAACTAATTTATTATTGCCTCTAGGGCATATTTCCAACAGTCTCCCACTTGCACTAGAGTCAATAATCCAGTTCACATCGCTATGTGATTAACACTCAAGGTCACATCCCCATGTGACTAACACCCAAAGAGTTCTGGGTTTGATCATGTTATGCTTGTGAGAGAGGTTGTAGTCCACGGGTCTGCAACATTCAGATCCGTATGTACTTCGCAAATTTCTATGTCATCTTGTAGATGCAACTACTACGCTACATTTGGAGCCATTCCAAATAACTGTTCTACTATACGAATCCAGTTTACTACTCGGAATAATCTGGATTAGTGTCAAAGTTTGCATCGGCGTAACCCTTTACGACGAACTCTTTTACCACCTCCATAATCGAGAAAATTCCTTAGTCCACTAGTTACTAAGGATAACTTTGACCGCTGTCCTGTGATCCATTCTTGGATCACTCTTGTACCCCTCGACTGACTCATGGCAAGGCACACTTCAGGTGCGGCACACAGCATAGCATACTGTAGAGAGCCTATGACAAAAGCATAGGGGACGACCTTCGTCCTTCCTCTTTCTTCTGCCGTGGTCGAGCTTTAAGTCTTAACTTCATACCTTAAAACTTAGGCAAGAACTCCTTCTTTGATTGATCCATCTTGAACACCTTCAAGATCATGTCAAGGTATGTGCTCATTTGAAAGTACCATTAAGCATTTTGATCTATCCTTATAGATCTTGATGCTCAATGTTCAAGTAGCTTAATCCAGGCTTTCCATTGAAAAACACTTTTCAAATAACTCTGCTTGCTTTCTAGAAATTCTACATCATTTCCGATCAACAATATGTTTAACAACATATACTCATCAGAAATTCTATAGTGCTCCCACTCACTTCTTTGGAAATACAAGTTTCTCATAAACTTTGTATACACCCAAAACTTTGATCATCTCATCAAAGCATACATTCCAACTCCGAGATGCTTACTCCAGTCCTTAGAAGGATTGCTGGAGCTTTGCATACTTGTTAGCATCTTTCAGGATTGACAAAACCTTCCGGTTGTATCACATACAACCTTTCCTCAAAAATCGTCGAGGAAACAATGTTTTGACATCCTATCTGCAAGATTTCATAAATAATGCAGTAATTGCTAATATAATTCCAACATACTCTTAGCATCGCTACGAGTGAGAAAGTCTCACCGTCTCCTTGAACTTGTCAGGAAACATCTTAACGACAAGTCGAGCTTTCTTAATGGTGACATTTACCATCATTGTCCGTCTTCCTTTTAAAATCCATATGTACCCAACATCCTTACGACCATCAAGTAGTTCTTCCAAAGTCTACACTTTGTTTTCATACATGGATCCTCTCTCGGATTTTATGGCCTCGAGCCATTTATCGGAATCCAGGCCCACCATCGCTTCTCCATAGCTCGTAGGTTCATTGTTGTCTAGCAACATGACTTCCAAGACAGGATTACGTACCACTCTGAAGTAGTACGCATCCTTGTCGTCCCACGAGGTTTGGTAGTGACTTGATCTGAAGTTTCATGATAAGCTTCTACTTCAATTGGTGTAGGTGCCATAGGAACAACTCCCTGTGCCCTGCCACACACTAGTTGAAGAGACGGTTCAATAACCTCATCAAGTCTCCACCATCCTCCCACTCAATTCTTTCGAGAGAAACTTTCCCTTGAGAAAGGACCCGATTCTAGAAACAATCCCTTATTGCTTTCGAATCTGAGACAGGAGGTATACCCAACTGTTTTGGGTGTCCTATGAAGATGCATTTATCCGCTTTGGGTTCGAGCTTATCAGCCTGAAACTTTTTCACATAAGCGTCGCAGCCCCAAACTTTTAAGAAATGACATCTTAGGTTTCTCTAAACCATAGTTCATACGGTGTCATCACATCGGAATTACGTGGTGCCCTATTTAAAGTGAATGTGGTTGTCTCTAATGCCTAACCCATAAACTATCGTGGTAATTCGATAAGAGACATCATGGTATGCATCATATCCAATAGGGTGCAGTTATGATGTACGGACACACCATCACACCATGGTGTTCCTGGCTGTATTGGTTGTGAAACAATTTCCACAATGTCTTAATTCTGTGCCAAACTCGTAATTCAGATATTCATCTCTACGATCATATCATAGACATTTTATCCTCTTGTCACGACGATGTTCAACTTCACTCTGAAATTACTTGAACCTTTCAATAATTCAGACTTATGTTTCATCAAGTAAATATACTCAGTATCTACTCAAATCATCTGTGAAGTAAGAACATAACAATATCCACTACATGCCTCAACACTCATTGGACTGCGCACATCAAGATGTATTACTTCCAACAAGTTGCTTTCTTGTTCCATTTTACTGAAAACGAGGCTTTCAGTCATCTTGCCCATGTGGTATGATTTGCATGTCTCAAGTGATTCAAAATCAAGTGAGTCCAAATGGTCCATTTGCATGGAGTATCTTCATGCATATACACCAATAGACATGGTTCGCATGTCTCAAACTTTTCAAAAATGAGTGACCCCAAAGATCCATCAACATGGAGCTTCTTCATGCGTTTTATACCGATATGACTTACGTGGCAGTGCCACAAGTAGGTGGTACTATCATTACTATCTTATATCTTTTGGCATGAACATGTGTATCACTACAATTGAGATTCAATAAAACATTCATTTTAGGTGTAAGACCATTGAAGGTATTATTCAAATAAACAGAGTAACCATTATTCTCCTTAAATAAATAACCGTATTGCGATAGACATAATCCAATCATGTCTATGCTCAACGCAAACACCAAATAACAATTATTTAGGTTTTAATACCAATCTCGATGGTAGAGGGAGCGTACGATATTTGATCAACCTTGGAAATACTTCCAACACATATCGTCATCTCACCTTTTAGCTAGTCTCCGTTTATTCCGTAGCCTTTTGTTTCGAGTTACTAACACTTAGCAACCGAACCGGTATCTAATACCCTGGTGCTACTAGGAGTACTAGTAAAGTACACATTATAATGCATATCCAATATACTTTTGTCGACCTTGCCAGCCTTCTCATCTACCAATTATCTAGGGTGGTTCTGCTTCAGTGACTGTTCCCTTATTACAGAAGCACTTAGTCTCGGGCTTGGGTTCAACTTTGGGTTTCTTCACTAGAGCAGAAGCTGAATTACCGTTTCATGAAGTATCCCTTCTTGCCCTTGCCCTTCTTGAAACTAGTGGTTTGACCAACCATCAACAATTGATGCTCCTTCCTGATTTCTACTTTTGTGGTGTCAAACATCGCGAATATCTCAAGGATCATCATATATGTCCCTGATATATTATAGTTCATCACGAAGCTCTAGCAGCTTGGTGGTAATGACTTCGGAGAACCATCACTATTTCATCTGGAAGATCAACTCCCACTCGATTCAAGCGATTGTTGTACTCAGACAATCTGAGCACAAGCTCAACAATTGAGCTTTTCTCCCTTAGTTTGCAGGCTAAGAAAATCATCGGAGGTCTTATACCTCTTGACGTGGGCACGAGCCTGAAATCCTAATTTCAGCTCTCGAAACATCTCATATGTTTCGCGACGTTTCAAAATGTCTTCGGTGCCTCAATTCTAAACCATTTAGCATTACACATTGAACTATCATGTAGTCATCAAAACGTGTATGTCAGATGTTCGCAACATCCACAGACGACGTTCGAGGTTCAGCACACTGAGCGGTGCATTAAGGACATAAGCCTTTTACTGTCTGCATAATTGCTACTATCAACTTTCAACTAATTTTTCTCTAGGAACATATCTAAACAGTAGAACTAAAGCGCAAGCTACGACATAATTTGCAAAATCCTTTTGACTATGTTCAGGATAAACAAGTTCATCTTATGAACTCCCACTCAGATAGACATCCCTCTAGTCATTTAAGTGATTACATGATCCGAGTCAACTAGGCCGTGTCCGATCATCACGTGAGATAGACTAGTCAACATCTGTGAACATCTTCATGTTGATCGTATCTTCTATACGACTCATGTTCGACCTTTCGGTCTTCTGTGTTCCGAGGCCATGTCTGTACATGCTAGGCTCGTCAAGTCAACCTAAGTGTTTTGCATGTGTTCCGAGGCCATGTCTGTACATGCTAGGCTCGTCAACACCCGTTGAATTCGAACGTAAGAATCTATCACACCCGATCATCACGTGGTGCTTCGAAACAACAAGCTGTCGCAACGGTGCACAGTTAGGGGGAACACTTTCTTGAAATTATTATGAGGGATCATCTTATTTACTACTGTCATTCTAAGTAAACAAGATGCAAAAACATGATAAACATCACATGCAATCAAAAGGTGACATGATATGGCCATCATCACTTTGCTCCTTTTGATCTCCATCTTCGGGGCTCCATGATCATCATCGTCACCGGCATGACACCATGATCTCCATCATCATGACCTCCATCATCGTGTCTTCATGAAGTTGTCTCGCCAACTATTACTTCTACTACTACAGCTAACGGTTAGCAATAAAGTAAAGTAATTACATGGCGTTGTTCAATGACACGCAGGTCATATAATAAATAAAGACAACTCCTATGGCTCCTGCCGGTTGTCATACTCATCGACATGCAAGTCGTGATTCCTATTACAAGAACATGATCAATCTCATACATCACATATCATTCATCACATTCTTCTTGGCCATATCACATCACATAGCATACCCTACAAAAACAAGTTAGACGTCCTCTAATTGCTGTTTGCATGTTTTACGTGGCTGCTATGGGTTTCTAGCAAGAACGTTTCTTACCTACGCAAAAACCAGAACGTGATATGCCAATTGCTATTTACCGTTCATAAGGACCCTTTTCCTCGAATCCGATCCGACTAAAGTGGGAGAGACAGACACCCGCTAGCCACCTTATGCAACTAGTGCATGTCAGTCGGTGGAACCAGTCTCACGTAAGAGTACGTGTAAGGTCGGTCCGGGCCGCTTCATCCCACAATGCCGCCGAATCAAGATTGGACTAGTAACGTTAAGCATATTGAACAAGATTAACGCCCACAACTGCTTTGTGTTCTACTCGTGCATAGAATCTATGCAATAGACCTAGCTCATGATGCCACTGTTGGGGAACGTAGCACAAATTCAAAATTTTCCTATGTGTCACCAAGATCTATCTATGGAGAGACCAGCAACGAGGGGAAGGAGAGTGCATCTACATACCCTTGTAGATCGCTAAGCGGAAGCATTCAAGAGAACGGGGTTGAAGAAGTCGTACTCATCATGATCCAAATCACCGGAGATCCTTGTGCCAAAACGACGGCACCTCCGCGTTCAACACACGTACATCCCGGTGACGTCTCCTACGCCTTGATCCAGCAAGGGGAGAAGGAGAGGTTGAGGAAGACTCCATCCAGCAGCAGCACAACGGCGTGGTGGTGGTGGAGGAGTGTGGTACTCCAGCAGGGCTTCGCCAAGCACCGCAAGAGATGAGGAGGGAGAGGGGTAGGGCTGCGCCAAGAAGGAGAGGAACTCGTGTGTGTTGGGCAGCCCAAACCTCAAGTATATATAGGGGAAGGGGAGGGGCTGCGCCCCCACCTAGGGTTCCCTCCCTAGGGGTGGCGGCAGCCCCCAGATCCCATCTGGGTGGCGGCCACAAGGGGGAGAAGGGGAGGCACCTGGGGTGGGCCTTAGGGCCCATCTGCCCTAGGGTTTGCCCCCTTCCCCTCTTGGAGGCGCCTTGGGCCCTTGTGGGGGCGGCACCTGCCCACCTGGGGCTAATCCCCTCCCACACTTGGCCCGTGTAGCCCTCCGGGGCTTGTGGCCCCACTTGGTGGACCCCCGGGACCCTCCCGGTGGTCCCGGTACGTTACCGATAAACCCCGAAACCTTTTTGGCGACCAAAACAGGACTTCCCATATATAAATCTTTACCTCCGGACCATTCCGGAACTCCTCGTGACGTCCGAGATCTCATCCGGGACTCTGAACAACATTCGGTAACCACGTATATCTATTCCCTATAACCCTAGCGTCATCGAACCTTAAGTGTGTAGACCCTACGGGTTCGGGAGACATGCAGACATGACCGAGATGACTCTCCGGTCAATAACCAACAGCGGGATCTGCATACCCATGTTGGCTCCCACATGTTCCACGATGATCTCATCGGATGAACCATGATGTCAAGGACTTAATCAATCCCGTATGCAATTCCCTTTGTCTAGCGGTACGATACTTGCCCGAGATTCGATTGTCGGTATCCCGATACCTTGTTCAATCTCGTTACCGGCAAGTCTCTTTACTCGTTCCGTAACACATCATCCCGTGATCAACTCCTTGATCACATTGTGCACATTATGATGATGTCCTACCGAGTGGGCCCAGAGATACCTCTCCGTTTACACGGAGTGACAAATCCCAGTCTCGATTCGTGCCAACCCAACAGACACTTTCGGAGGTACCTGTAGTGTACCTTTATAGTCACCCAATTATGTTGTGACGTCTGGCACACCCAAAGCACTCCTACGGTATCCGGGAGTTGCACAATCTCATGGTCTAGGGAAATGATACTTGACATTAGAAAAGCTTTAGCATACGAACTACATGATCTTGTGGTAGGCTTAGGATTGGGTCTTGTCCATCACATCATTCTTCCAATGATGTGATCCCGTTATCAATGACATCCAATGTCCATGGTCAGGAAACCATAACCATCTATTGATTAACGAGCTAGTCTACTAGAGGCTTACTAGGGACATGGTGTTGTCTATGTATCCACACATGTATCTGAGTTTCCTATCAATACAATTCTAGCATGGATAATAAGCGATTATCATGAACAAGGAAATATAATAATAACTAATTTATTATTGCCTCTAGGGCATATTTCCAACAAGGGGCGCCGCACACCCCCTATGTTTCACCGATGAGGTCCTGGACTATGAATTCCCAGAGGGATTCAAACCCGTAAACATAGAGGCATATGATGGAACAACAGACCCTGGAGTCTGGATCAAGGATTATATCCTCCACATACACATGGCTAGAGGAGATGATCTCCATGCCATAAAATATCTACCCCTTAAGCTTAAAGGGCCAGCCCGGCATTGGCTTAAAAGCCTTCCGGAAAACACAATTGGAAGCTGGGAAGAGCTCGAGGATGCTTTCCGAGCAAACTTTCAAGGGACCTATGTCCGCCCTCCGGATGCAGACGATCTTAGTCACATAACTCAACAACCCAGAGAATCAGCTCGGCAGTTCTGGAATAGATTCCTCACTAAAAAGAATCAGATAGTCGACTGTCTGGATGCCGAAGCCTTAGCAGCTTTCAGGCATAACGTCCGAGACGAATGGCTCGCCAGACACCTCGGCCAAGAAAAGCCAAGAACAATGGCCGCACTAACAAGCCTCATGACCCACTTTTGTGCAGGGGAGGACAGCTGGTTGGCAAGGTGCATCCCCAGCGACCCAAGTACATCCGAAACTAGGGATGGAAACGGAAAACCGCAACGCAACAAGGACCGTTGCCGGACTAAGGACAAAAGTCCGAAGAGCACGGCAGTCAATGCAGGATTCAAAGGCTCACGACAAAATCAGGAAAAATCGCCCCCTCAGGATAACAGGGACGATCCATCCAACCTAAATGAAATCCTGGACAGGATATGTCAGATACACAGTACTCCCGGGAAGCCTGCTAACCATACCCACAGATACTGTTGGGCTTTCAAACAATCTGGCAGACTCAATGCCGAACACAAGGGGCTCGACACACCAAGCGAAGACGAGGATGAACCCCAAAAGCAGAGCACCAGGAAACAAAAGAACTTCCCACAAGAAGTAAAAACAGTGAACTCACTTCACATAACAAAACGTGCGGCGCCCGTAAAGGTACACACCACACGGCCCATCCCCAAAGGGTCCTGCCACTGGTTGTCAAAACCGATCATCTTTGATCAGCTAGATTATTCTAGGAATATCAAGAATGTAGTCTGGACTGCCTTGATACTCGATCCAATAATTGGCGGACTCCAGTTTTCAAATGTCCTTATGGACGGCGGCAGCGGACTAAACCTGATATATCAGGATACAATCCAGCACATGGGGATAAACCCAGCAAGAATCCGCCGCAGCAAAACCTCCTTTCAAGGGTTAACACCTGGTCCGGACACCCATTGTATGGGTTTTCTTCGGCTCGAAGTTATATTCGGCTCTGCCGATAACTTCTGCCGCGAAAATCTGACCTTCCATATCGTCCCGTTCTCAAGTCGCTATCAAGCACTACTGGGACGCGAAGCTTTCACCCGCTTTAACGCAATACCGCATTATGCATATCTCACGCTTAAGATGCCCGGTCCACGAGGCATCATCTCTTTGAAGGGGAAGCACTAAAGTGCGCCTCCCCAAGCGGGGAACTGTGCGGCCGCTTTGACAGCCCCACAGTAAAATGGCCTCACCAGCCAAAAAACTTCGAAATAGGTCATTAAAGACCATGAACGCGGATAGACGAGTTCGGTACAAAATCATCATTGATACAGGCTTAGTGGCCATATACCCCCGCACTAGGGGCTCCATGCATATACAATAAGAGACAATAAAGCTCAATTTTATATATTTTACTTTACACTTTGTTTATTTTAAACTTTTGTTCGGCACGACCCATTTTCAACTCAGTTCCTCTCTTTTACAGATGAACGTCGTGCGACGCCCGTCCAGGATACGGCACAACGGAGACACAGGCGCAGACGTGCAGTAGGGACCCGTCCTAAAGGATTCTTTTTAGATTAAGACCCTGCATAAACCTTTTTTACTGTCTCTTGTTGCTACACATCCCCTGGTTTTTTCTGATATAACCAAGGAGGAGGCTGGCGTCTTGGCATGTGGCCACGTCAGAAATTTTTGCACGTACCTGGACACTAGGGGCTTTTTTAATAAAGAGTGTTGTTTCGCCCGCACTCATAAAGACCGAACACCTTAGGGAGTGTTCGGCGTCGCGAGTTTTGGCATTATATGCATCAGCTCCGAATCATGTCTTTGGTCAAATGTTGGGTTGCCCGGCTCCTGAGTTCGGCTACCTTACGTTCCGCTCTATCGGCTAAGGTAGCACCAGGAGAACTACTGCGATTGTGCCCCCGGTTCGGCCAGGCGAGCACCTCAGTAGAGAAAGCCAAAAACTGACTGCGATGATGTAGCGTGAGACTGGTCAGCCACTCGATGACCTATCAGAATCTATAGGATTCCTCCGCTTAAACGAAGGGCCGCTTCCCGGTCAGGCACATACGCGCCCCGAATTCGGACGAGTGTAGTTGCCACCAAGGAGCTACCTAAAGAGTCTCATTGTCAAACTCCTATGGCTAAGTGAAAGTGTTAAAGCATTATAGTCCGGTTGCCTGGCCCGCTGCACTATCACCTCCTTTGTAGGACCAAGACGTTGGGTTAAGTGTGAAAATGCGTCTTCTGCGAGCACCCCCGCACTATGTGCGTGGGGGCTGAAGCCAACGACTGCCATCTTTCAGATTCTATATATATATATCTTAAAACGGCCACACAGGAGGTGTTCCCAATACTTTGAGGCACAGGTATAAAAAAAGGCCACTACAATTTATCAAAATATTACTTTATAATTACATATGCTATCATAACATAGCATCTTTCGGGCACTGCGTCTCTATTACACGAGCGCCTTCAAGAACTTCCTGAAAATAGTGTTCGGAGGGTACTCGGCTTTTGTCCGAATCTCGGGACGCAACAACGGTGGTCTCCATCTCGGCCCAGTATGTCTTAACACGGGCAAGAGCCATCCTAGCGCCCTCTATGCATGTCGAGCTCTTCATTGCATTTATACGCGGCGCCGCGTCAAGGAATTGCTGCACCAAGCTGAAATAACTCTTCGGCTCCGATCTCCCCGGCCACAGGTGACCCATGATGTACTTCATGGCGAGTCCAGACAACCTATTCAGTTCAGCCCATTGAGCCAAACGATCATCCACTGCCAGTGGACGCTCTGGATTGTGAAACTGCGACCAGAAAAGCTTTTCCACTTCGCGATCTTTCTGATCTCGAAAGTGTTCGGTCGCATCAGCAGCACTCGCTGCCAAGTCTAGATAGGTATCCTCCACACTCCACATCCGGTCCAACGGAGTAAACTTCGGATCACAAAATTTCCTTCGCGGCATAAAGGGCTTTCCAGCCGCAATCTGTTCGGCCTGACGCAGCTCCTCCTTTGCAGCTCTCATCGCAGAGCGAGCATCCTTGGCATCGGCAACGGCCTTCTCTAAGTCCGTCTGTCTCGCCCGGTCTTCTTTCTTAAGAAGTTTGCAACGGTCTGCAACGCTCTTTAACTTCTCGGCCATCTCGGCCATCTCTTCTTTGCTTCGGCAGTGAGCAGCCTGTTTGGCTCTCAGCTCTTCAAGGGCCTTCTCGGTAGTCGCATCGCTTTTTCTGGCTTGCTCCTTAGCTCGAGCAAGTTCTGCCCTAAGATTCTCCATGGCGGCCGTACCATCTGCGTCAAGCACACACATTGTAAGACACTGGCATGAAGCCCCTCTTACCTGATGCCGCCCGAAGAATTACATACCTTGAGCCTCATCAAGCCGCTTGTTGACAAGCGCAATGTCGGCATCTGCCACGTCCAGTTGCCGCTTTAGTTCGGCTACATCATCAATTCGGCTAGATTCCGGACACCTCGCCACCTACATTCAAAGGCGACATCTTAGACCTGGGATTATGATCCTCTGCGTGCCGTCATTTCTTGACAACGCGCAGAGTCTCAGGGGCTACTATCTACACAGGGCGCATCTTACTTATGCACAACTAACAAAAGTGTACACTATCTAACGTACCTCAAAACCCGTCAGTAAACTTTTGACGGCCTCATGCAATCCGCTTTTTGCGGATGAAATCCTTTCAATCACCGTGCCCATCAATGCACGGTGCTCCTCTGAGATAGAAGCTTGCCCCAACAGAATCTTTAGCTCCTCCGGCCGAGCACCAGACGGTGTCGGACTTGTCCTATGGCCTCTTTCGAAGGCCGCATGCGGAGAGCCTTGGGGATCCACATAGCTATCTTCCGCCCCTGCCGGATTCAGAGAAACCCTCCGCGACGACACCTCAGGGTCGCCCACCTCGCTAGGCGGTACGGCAGGGGGAGGCGTCCCGCTCTCCATCATCTCCGGAAGAAGATCCCCCGAAGACGAGCTCTGCTGAGAAGGGCTGAGGTCCGAGCTACAAGGTAAAATTTCAGTTAATCTTCTCAGATATAAATCAAGGATTTCTTTCATCCCTCAAAAGGAAAACCTCTCTCTACTTACGGCTCGCTGGAGAGCTGATCCCTTTGAGGGCGTAGTTCGGCCGAGGAACTCCCCGGCGTCGGACCCTCTGACGAGGATTTTCTCCCCCGCTTCGGGGCCATGGTCTCCGGGTCGTCAGAGGCGGCCCTCTTCTTCCCCTTGGGAGAGGAATTGTCGGTTCCTCCCTTCGGAGCAGCCTCCTTCGAGGAGGCCATAGTTCCCTTGTCCTTCCCCTTACTTCCCTCCAAAGGCATTATCTTCAACATCCTGACAAGCACGGGATCCGGCCTGGTTTTGGGAAGGGGAGATGGACACCTGATCAGCTTTGCCTTCACTATCCACTCCTGTTTAAAAGGATAGCTCTTTTAGGGGCAAGTTTATGACGATTATATGGATAGTAGGTCCGGGCACAAGGTTACTTACTTCGGTATTCGGGCGATTGCAGCTAAGGCCTGCGTCCTCGGTCAAATCCAGACACATCATTTGTGATCCGAAGAACAGTTTATACATCTCCACGGGCGTTGCGCCCATAAAATGATGGAGAGCTCGTGGTCCCTCCGGATTAAACTCCCACAGATGAAGGGAGCGATATTTGCCGGGCAGTGTTCGGCGAATTAGCATGACCTGCGTCACCTTGACCAGGTTGAGGTCTCTTTCTAAGAGATCCCTGATGCGGCCCTACAACAAGGGCACGTCTTTGGATAACCCCCAATCTAATCCTTTGTTGACCCATGACGCTAGCCGTGATGGGGGACCCGAGCGAAAGGCAGGAGGCGCCGCCCACTTGGCGCTCCTGGGAGCGGTGATATAGAACCATTCTCGTTGCCACAAGCCGAGCTCCTCTTGAAAGGAGCCCTCGGGCCATGGAGCATCAACATTCTTACTTATGACAGCGCCTCCGCACTCTGTGTGCCGTCCCTCGATCATCTTCGGCTCCACTCCAAAAGTCTTGAGCCATAATCCGAAGTGAGGAGTGACACAGACGAACGCTTCGCACGCAACAATGAATGAGAAAATGTGGAGGATGGACTCCGGAGCTAAGTCATGAAATTCCAGCCCGTAATAAAACAGTAGCCCCCTCATGAAGGGATCCATCGGGAAGCCTAACCCCCGAAGGAAGTGAGACATGAACACTACACTCTCACCGGGTTGGGGACTGGGAATAGCCTGCCTTTGAGCAGGCAACCTATGCGAAATTTCGGCGGTCAAGAACTTAGCCTCTCTCAACTTTAGCACGTCCTCCTCCGTGCATCCATTAGCCTTGAAGGTCGGAACCGGACATTGTCGAAGGTCTGAAGCGCCTGGAATCTGGAGCCTAGGGTGTTGGAACTCGAGGCGACAGGCGAACTCGTTTGAGATTGGAAAAAGGAGTAAGGCCTTGGTCTCTTTATAAGAGGTTGAATACCAGGAGCCCTCCCCGTAACCGTTTAGGACTCGATTTTAATCGAGAAAACATGCTAACAGGCACGATTGGGTTACCCATGTCCGTATTGATGAGAATCCCATAAAAGGGGGGCATACGATCTCTACTTTGACAAGACGTGCCAAGGAAACCGCCTCGCAAAACACGCTGAGGTGGAAAAGTGAAAACGATTCGAGTAAAGGACTTGGCCGTAGTGTCATGACGCACTGCGGAATACGTCGGCAGATTTGATTTGTGTCAATATTATTCTCTCTATGGCAATATGTGGAAACTTATTTTGCAGAGCCGGACACTACTCTTGGTGTTTACAATCTTCTACGAAGGACTTGGAGGAGGAACCCGCCTTGCAATGCCGAAGACAATTTGCGCGCCGGACTCGTCGTCATTGAAGCCTGGTTCAGGGGCTACTGAGGGAGTCCTGGATTAGGGGGTGTTCGGGTAGCCGGACTATACCTTCAGCCGGACTCCTGGACTATGAAGATACAAGATTGAAGACTTCGTCCCGTGTCCGGATGGGACTTTCCTTGGCGTGGAAGGCAAGCTTGGCGATGCGGATATTCAAGATCTCCTACCATTGTAAACGAATTTGTGTAACCCTAACCCTATCCGGTGTCTATATAAACCAGAGGGTTGTAGTCCGTAGGCAATCAACTCCATACACAACAATCATACCATAGGCTAGCTTCTAGGGTTTAGCCTCCTTGATCTCGTGGTAGATCTACTCTTGTACTACCCATATCATCAATATTAATCAAGCAGGAGTAGGGTATTACCTCCATTGAGAGGGCCCGAACCTGGGTAAAAAACATCGTGTCCCTTGTCTCCTGTTACCATCCGGCCTTGACGCACAGTTCGGGACCCCCTACCCGAGATCCGCCGGTTTTGACATCGACAAGGCGTTTGATGTTTGCTGCCTTTATAAGAGGATAAGGATCCCCTCTTCCTATTCTCACGCTTTCTCTCCGTCTCCGCCTTCCTGATCTCGAGCTCCAGCACCCAAGTCCCAATCTCCTTTCCACCCCAGCAACCATGTCCGGATCCGCTGGTCAGGGCAAGTGGATGGTCTCCTCCGTCATGGAGGAGGAAATTACTGAGCTCCGGGCGGCCGGATATTTGGTGAAGGGAATCGCCCACCGCTTGTCGGCCGAGGGTCAAGTCGTTCCCACGCTGGAGCCCAACGAGAGGGTAGTATTCCTCCCTCATTTCTTCGCGGGCTTGGGTTTCCACTCCACCCTTTCGTCCGCGGGCTAATGTATTACTACGGGGTAGATTTCCATGATCTATCCCCAAATTCCTTCCTCAACATTTCGGTGTTTATCGTCGTGTGCGAGGCCTTCCTCCGCATCCCACCCCACTTTGGGCTATGGCTCAAAGTCTTCAACATGAAGCCGAAGGTGGTGGATGGCCAGCACGCGAAGTGCGGTGGAGCCATTGTGAGCAAGCTGCCCAACGTCTCCTGGCCGAAAGGTATTTTTGTGGAGACAGTGAACGAGTGGCAGAAGCAGTGGTGCTACATCACAGAACCCCACGGCACCTCCTGGGCCGCGGCTGCCGAATTCTGCTCCGGTGTTCCTATGCGGCTCACTTCTTGGGTCGAGAAGAGTCCCGATTGGGGTTCGTCCAACGAGGTAATAGCGCTGCAGACGCGCGTTCAAAGAATGATAGCCAAGAACGTCAAGCTTGTAGATGTAATCCAGGTGATGTTAGTTCACCGAATTCTCCCGTGCCAATGCCGAAGCCGCCCTTTGTGGGAGTTTGATCCGAAGAAGCACCATACCTTAGTGAGGCTCTTCGAGACCACTCACAAGGACGCGTGGAAGTTGCTCTTTAAGTGCAACGAAAAACCACCGGCCGTGGATTTAGATCGCGGACACGACGCCAGTCATCCTGCCAGTGAGGTATGTCTCTTTTAATGTATTCCCTGCTTGTGTGTTGCTAGGGTGACGCCTAAGCTTTTATTATTGCTACTTCAGGACTGGACAAAGAGGGCGAAGCGGATCCAGTGTCCGGCTCCGCTGCCCAAAGAACCAGTCATCCCACGCCTAGCGAAGATGCTGGTGTCGGTGCTGTATAAGGCGCCGGAGAAAGAAGGCCAAGAAGAAGGCCAAAGGGAAGGCCAAGAGTGGCCTCCATTGTAAGGGTACTTCGGGCGCGGCGTACGAAGACGACGAAACTCATTCCTCTGTCCCTGAGGACAATGACGGTGAAGAGGAGGAGGAGGAAGAAAACAATCCTCCCCCTGAGGAGAGGAAGAAGAAGAGGGCGGCTCCGGCGCATCTGGAAGCGGAGGCGCCCAAAAAGGGGAAGGCCGCTCCGGCGGCCAACACCGCATGGGACGTGGACAGTAGTCCGGAACGACGCCCTTGCCCAAAGCCCCAGGCCGCATCGTAAGGGACATGGCTTATTTATGCGCACATCCAGCCCTTTCTCTCCATTATCTTGATATAGTTAGCTGTACTATTGCAGTCCGGCCCGTGATCTTATCCAGCAATCCTCCTCTGGAGGTTCATTGGCTTCATTGAAGATGGCGAGCAGATCGCCACCGCCTGCTTACTCCCCCGGGGCCGGGGACGACACCGAAGTGTTGTCCTGAAGGACCGCTTCGAAGGGAGGAGCCCAGGACGTTGTTTGGGAGGTGCCACAAGGTGAGACCTCCACTGCCGGACACATGGGGGATCCAATCCCCATGGAGACTGGCGAAGAGGGTCGTATCCAGATCGGCCCTCAGCCGAATACGGCTTCGGATCCCCCTATGGCTCCGGAGTTGGGTGAGCAGCTCCCTTTGAAGGGGGAAGTGCCACCTCCACCGGTGGCTCCTGTCCATCCAGGAGCGTCGGATGACCTGATGGGGGCGCTGCGAAGCGCCTCCGTCATGGACGAGCACCATGTCCTTATGGGTGCGGTGATCGAGAAAGTTCAGTCTGCTAAGAGTGGACTGAATGAGGCCTGCGGCAGCCTGTTAACAGGTTTTGAGGTAAGTGACATAGAAAGAGAAAAAAAACATGTAGTCAGTAGCCCCTGAGACACTGTCCGGTGCTCGGCAAGAGGAACTAGACAGAGGATCAATCCTCTAGTGTAGGAGACTAACGTGGTGTGTTTGCATGAGCAGGCGTCGATGTTGGCCGCGACCTCACATGCTGCCAAAGTCTCTAAACTGAAGCAGAGGTTGGAGCGGACCGAGAACGATATCGGCGAGGTTACAATGCGGCTTCAAGAGAAGCAAGGTAGGTATCGTCTTGCTGTGTGTTCAGAAAGAACAAGCGTTGCATACTGACCGTAATGTCGAAATGTGTACAAGAGCCGCAACCGAGGTGGAGGCCCTAAAAAAGGCTCTGGCCGAAGCCGAAGGGAAGGCCATCGAGCAGCAAGCCGCTCGAAAAAAGCTCGAGGCCCGAGTCAAGGAGGTTTAACAGGAGCTCCAAGACGCGGTAAAAAAAATGTGAGATCCTGGAGAATGATGCGTCGGCTCAAAAGGCTGAACTCTCCAAGGCTCATCGGAACACAGAGACCGCACGGAATGAGGCCCGGGCCACCCTCTAGGATATCCAGGAGGCTAGGAAGATCATGGCGGGTAAGGCTTTTAAGATGCAAAGCAAGTATGCGGAGAAGCAATACCTTTTACTAACCCGGGTTCGGAGTTCCCCAGGGGCTTTTGCGGATTTGCCACGTAGCGTATCAGACGTTGTAGAGTTCTATCAAGCCGAAGGAGGAGGTTCGATGGATAAGTTATTCTGGATGCAGTATACGACGCCAGCGCATCTCGTGTCCTTCACCAATCAGTTGAAGCAGCTGGTGGAGCTGCACAGGGTGGCTGAACTAGCCATGAAGGATTTAACAATCCGGCTATGGCCAGCCGAAGCTATGCCCTGCAGCTTCTTCAGACTTGTGAGGCAGCTAGTGGAAGCCTATCCGCGGTTGGACGTCATCAAGCGCTCTATATGTATTGAAGGTGCCTGTATGGCCTTTGCTCGCTGCAAGATGTGGTGGGCAAAGATGAATGTTGTTGAAGTGGCCAGCGGGCCGCCGGAGGGCAAGGAGCACCGCACACCCGAGAAATATTTTGCGGATGTCACAAAAGGGTCTCGACTTGTGGCAGCTCAATGTTCGCAGGACGTTATTTTCGAACAAATACATTCGTGTTGTCCTTTGCCTTGTATTATAAAGACAAAGCTTTGTTTTGTAATGTAATTTCGTTATGCTTTAAATTGTTTCCTCCTGTGCAGCCGTGTTACATGCAATCTGAGAGTTGGCCAGTCGTCGGCTTCTGCCCCCACGTAATGAGTACGGAGGTGTCGGTGTACTAGAGTAGGGGTACCCTATTACCCCGAACTCGTGCACGGGCAGTTGCAGCGCCCCGCGGCAAGGCTTGCCGGGTGACCGCCAGGACCCTCCGTGGTTCCCTTGAAGACCATTCAAGAACAAAGTATTCAAGTCGAGGCCCCGGCAAGAGGAGCTTGCCGGGAAGGACAACCGAGGCCCCGGCAAGAGGAGCTTGCCGGGAAGACCAACCAAGGCCCCGGCAAGAGGAGCTTGCCGGGAAGAGACAAGACCCCGGCAAGAGGAGCTTGCCGGGAAGGCCACTCAAGACATACCAAGAAAGCTTGCTGCGACGCGCCCTGCGTCCCGGCAAGATCCGGCGAGTGACAAGCTTCCGGACGCGACAAGACGACGGCCGCGACAAGGAGCTTGCCGCGGGAAACCCCCACTGCGTGCCCGCGCTCCAGCTCACCTGCTAACGTGTCGCTCTGGGACTCTCCCAGAGCGCACGTGGCGGGAGGCCGTGCAGCTAGGGGTACGTGGTGGCAAGCGGAGATGAAGAGAAGCCCATCATGGCAAATGGTGGCACTCCTAACGGTCACCTTTTGCACTGTTTAGGAGACTCAGACAGGCATTTAATGCCCTTGTCCCCTGTCGTCAGAGTTAGGTAGGGTGCACTGTATCCACAGTAGCGGTATATATACCTACCACATCCTTTTCCATTTTTACCCTTCTTGTCTACGTTGCCCCCTGTCGGTGACCCCTTGAGTATAAAAGGAGGCCCAAGCGCAACGTAGAAAGGGGTTCCGCAGGTCGGGGAGTTCAGGGACTCGGCTAGCTCGGCTCGTTCAACCCCAGAGACACTCTTACGCTCAGTCTGGCAGCGTCCATCGCTCCTGAGCAAGAATCCAATATACACAAACAAGCAGCAGTAGGGTTTTATGCATCCGTGCGGCCCGAAGCTGGGTAAAAATCCCCCCGCGTGCACTGCCTCGATCCGCTCTTTGTGTGCTCTCCGCCCCCCACCGAACCAAAAAGGGGCCCTGTCCCCATAGGTGTTGGCGGGAATCAGCATCGCCCCGGGCATCTCTGGCGCGCCAGGTAGGGGGCGTCGAGATCGTGCGAACCCGATCCGGTGCGCACGCAAGCTAGATCTTCATCGTCTTCATCGACATGCCACCGAAGAAGAAGAATTCGGAGGCAGCTGTTCCGTCCGCGTCGCTTCCACCGCCTCCGGAGCAAACGGATGGTGGAGTGGATGCCGGCGGAGGAATGGGCGTCAACGAAGGTGCCCACAGCGCTGCCAAGTCCAAGGACAAGGCAGCACAGACCTCGGCGTCCATGCGTGCTCCACGTCCCTCTCAGGAGGCGCGGGACCAGCAGCGTCATAGCGTTCGCAGCGCCATACGTCCGCTGACCCAAGATCAAGCTGGTGGTTCGCGCGGCGTTCAAGACCAGCATGCACGCCAGCATGCTGGCCCTAGCGAGGTACGGTCGCCGGCACGGGACGCTGCTCCTTCTAACTTGGTTAGGAGTCCGAGCACGCCCCTCTCCTCGCACCGTTCACCTCTGCCGCCCACCGCCCCAGTAGAAGCCTTGGCGCGGGCCCAGCTGCTCCTGGACTATCCTCCGACGGCGGACAAGACCGACGAATGGAGGGCCACTATCCAGAGCCTCATCGGTTTTGCCAACGGCGACACTACGCGGCGACCAAGCACCTCGCTGCCGCGGCAGGACAACCAGACGCGAGCCGATGGCAACAAGACCGAGGGAGGTGTGACTTCCATGCACTCTCCACTATGAAGGCCAAAATCGCTGACTCGCCGGGTCCACCCCAACAGCGGCTCCACCGCGTCGTCGGACCCACGAGCTCGTCGCGACCAGCGCCAAGTTCTCCATGAACGACAAAAAGAAGACGCTCGAACCCGCATCGAGCGCCGAAGAGAAGCACGACGTCAATCCGACAAGCG
Source organism: Triticum dicoccoides (assembly GCF_002162155.2). Lineage (NCBI taxonomy): Eukaryota > Viridiplantae > Streptophyta > Magnoliopsida > Poales > Poaceae > Triticum > Triticum dicoccoides. The sequence continues at coordinate 601,529,642 of NC_041388.1, forward strand.
CGCTGGGCTTACTGTTGACATGCATGCGCCAGGGGAGCCAGGCGATCTGCCGTACGCGGTAGGTTGTCCTGCGTTCACCCATGAGCTGCGGCAAGTCCAGTGGCCCAGCACAAAGAATTTCAAGCCAGACGTGCCGGGGAAGTACGACGGCAAGACGCATCCGTCCGAGTTCCTCAGCATCTACACCATTGCAGTACAAGCTGCCGGGGGACGAGATGACAAGATCCTTGCCAACTACTTCCCGCTGGTGCTCAAGCCCAATGTCAGATCCTGGCTCATGCACTTGCCGGACAACTCCATATCTTCCTGGGCTGATCTATGCCATCAGTTTGTCGGCGCCTTTACAGGCAGCCACAAGCCACATGGCCAAGAGAGCGATCTTCATCTGCTCGCCCAGAAGGAAGGAGAGCCACTGCGCAAGTACATTCAAAGATTCAGCCGTGTGCAGCACAACATCCCAGATGTCCACCCCGCCGCGATCATTAGCGCGTTCCATCAGAACATGCGAAATCGAAGGATGAGGGAGGAGATGGCGATGTGTAAGATCAGAGATGTCAGCGAGCTTTACGCCCTGGCTGACAAGTGTGCACGCGCTGAAGAGGGGAGGAGGCTCCCCGGAGAGAGTACAGGAGCAGGAGGATCTGACAGTGAGGATGCCGCCCCGGCAAGGAAAGGCCGGCGGCGGAACTACAGAAGGAATAAGGGTAAAGAAGTGCTAGATGTTGATCAGACCGGCAACGGAGGTGGCGCCAAGGAAGCTAAGGCTGGTGGCTCCGACAAGGAGGCCCATCCTGTGGCGGCCGCCGACAAGCAGGACAGCTCCGGCAGGCAGTATTGCAAGATTCACCGCACCAAGGGTCACGATCTCCAGAACTGCAAAAAGGTCGAACAGCTTGCTGAGCAGCAGAAGGCTGAGTACGAGCGACGCGACAAAGTGAAGGCCCAGGAAAGAACTGGTGAATCCGGCAAGAAACGCCCCGGCCGGGGAGGACGCCGCGGCAAGGCTAAACAGCAGCTAGGAGACAGACCTCCCCGCGGCCGCGACAAGGATGAAGATGACGACGATGATGAAGATGTGGATGATGATGAGGCCGATGAGCATGAATTTCAGAAAGCCACAGAGGTCCTGTGCGTTGACGGTGGCGCCTCTCTGCATACTTCGCACCGCCAGCTAAAACAGTGGATGCGGGAAGTGAATGCAGCAGAGCCATCCATAGAGTCACGCAAGCCCCTGAAATGGTCCAGCACGCCTATCATCTTCGACATTGGGGATCACCCTGATCGCGTAACTGCGGTCGGGTGCTTGCCGATGTTGGTCTCACCAACTATCCGCAACCTCAAGGTCACAAAGATGCTAGTTGACGGTGGGGCCGGCTTGAATCTCATCTCCTCCGCGGTCCTTCACAAACTTCAGATCCCTGACAGCGAGCTCGAAGAGACCGGCACATTCCAAGGAATCAACCCGGGAAGGAGCAAGCCGAAAGGGAAGATCATGCTGCCGGTCACATTTGGCAGCGAGCTGAATTTCAGAACTGAGAGGGTCACGTTTGACGTTGCCGATTTTCCATTGCCCTACAATGGAATCCTGGGCCGTCCAGCACTCGCCAAGTTTATGGCAGCCTCTCACTATGCTTACAACGTGCTCAAAATGCCAGGCCCGATAAGTATCATCTCTGTCCCCGGCGACAAGAAGGATGCCCTTATCTGCGCCGACAAGATCTACCGGGAAGCAGCAGCCGCAGCTGATCACCATACACTTGCCACTGAAGCTCCCGGGAAGAAGAAGAAGGCCAAGTCCGGCAAGAGCTCTGATGCCCACTCCGGCAAGCGCACCTCTTCAGAGTGCTGGGCTACCGTCGAGGACGCACCATCGAACTCCACCGGCAAGTGCAAGAGGACGATGGCAGCTCCACCCGAGACCAAGAAGGTGTCCGCCAAGGAGGACGGCACTGGTGGTACCTTCACCATCAGTGCCACGCTTGACCCCAAATAGGAAAGCGTGCTCGTTGCTTTGCTGCGGGCGAATGTCGACGTATTTGCATGGCAACCGTCTGATATCCCCGGTGTTCCCAGGAGAGTAATCGAGCACCACCTTGCCGTCTGTCCTCATGCGCGGCCCGTCAAGCAGAGAGTCAGGAAGCAAGCGGTGGAGCGCCAAGAGTTCATTGCAGAAGAAATCAGGAAATTGGAAGCAGCAGGCCTTGTTAGAGGAGTGCTCCATCCCACGTGGCTGGCCAATCCTATAGTCGTGCGCAAGGCGAACGGGAAATGGAGGCTTTGTATAGACTTCACTGATGTCAATAAAGCTTGTCCCAAAGATCCATTTCCCTTGCCACGCATTGACCAGATTGTTGACTCCACAGCTGGATGTGATTTGCTTTCATTTCTTGATGCGTATTCAGGATACCATCAAATCTTCATGGCAGAAGAGGATGAGGAGAAAACCGCATTTATCACCCCTTGTGGCACATACTGTTTTATACGAATGCCCTTTGGGTTGAAGAATGCTGGTTCAACATTTGCAAGAGTAGTCCACGTCGCCTTTGAGCCACAGATACATAGAAATGTGGAAGCCTACATGGATGATATAGTGATCAAGAGCAAGGACAAGGCTACCCTGATTCAAGATTTAGAAGAAACTTTTGCAAATCTGCGCAAGATCAACCTCAAGCTCAACCCGAGAAGTGCGTGTTTGGAGTCCCTTCCGGCAAGCTTCTCGGGTTCTTTGTGTCTCAGCGGGTAATTGAAGCCAACCCCGACAAGATTAAGGCCATCGAGCAGATTGAAGCACCGAAGCGCGTCAAGGATGTGCGAAGGCTTGCCGGTTGCGTGGCTGCTCTCAGCAGGTTTATCTCTAAGTTTGCTGAGCGCGCCCTGCCATTTTTCAAAATATTGAAAAAGGCAGGTCCAATGAAATGGACTCCGGAAGCGGAGGCTGCGCTGCAGGACCTGAAGAGGTACCTGTCCTCCACTCCAATACTTGTCGCACCTAAGCCACAAGAGAAGTTGCTGCTGTACCTAGCGGCAACCAATCAAGTGGTTAGTGCTGCGTTAGTAGCGGAGAGGGAGGCGGATGATGAGCCGGCAATCGCAGCAAGTGAATCCAACGACAAGCAGGGGGCTTCTCCAACAAGTTCTGGTCCGGCAAGCTCTGGTCCCGTCAAAGAAGAATCTGCGCAAATGTGCAAGGACGTGCAGAAGAAGGTGGTGCAGCGCCCAGTTTACTTTGTCAGCTCCCTTCTCCAGGGGGCTAGGTCGAGATACTCTGGTGTGCAAAAACTGCTTTTCGGCCTTCTCATGGCCTCGAGAAAGCTGCGCCATTACTTTCAGGCACACGAGATCACAGTCGTCACTCGCTTTCCGCTGAAAAGGATACTGCAGAATCCAGATGCAACAGGCAGGATTGTCGAGTGGGCCTTGGAACTGTCAAGCTTTGGCCTCAAGTTTGAGAGCACTGCAACTATCCAAAGCAGGGCATTGGCAGAGTTCATAGCAGAGTGGACGCCAACTCCAGATGAAGAAATTCCAGAGATGAGCATCCCCGTCAAGGAGACAAGCAAAGAGTGGCTGATGTACTTTGATGGTGCCTTCTCGCTGCAAGGCGCCGGTGCTGGCGTGCTGCTTATCGCAGCCACCGGAGAGCACCTCAAATACATAGTCCAGATGCACTTTCCCAAAGAGCAAGCAACCAACAATACTGCAGAGTATGAAGGATTGCTTGCCGGTCTTAGAATAGCAGCCGACCTTGGGATCAAGAAGCTCATAATCAGGGGTGACTCGCAGCTTGTCGTCCGCCAAGTGAACAAGAACTACCAGAGCCCGTTGATGGAAGCATATGTTGATGAAGTGAGGAGGCTAGAAGAGCGCTTTGACGGCCTACAAATGGAGCATATCCCAAGAGCTTAGAATGACATTGCTGATGGCCCGTCGAAATGCGCTGCACTAAAGTTGCCTGTGGAACCAGGGATCTTTGTGCTCAAGCTGACTCAGCCTTCCGTGGCACCATCAACTGGACAGAATAAAAAGAGGAAGTTGGTTTCAGGTGACTACTTTCCGGCAGAGCACCCCGAAGCCGCCGCCAAGAAAGTCCCCAAGATCAACGCCAACGATGCTGAGGGGCAGTCTGCTCCGGCAAACCTTGTGGTTTGTTCCGTCGAAGCAAACGCTCCCGACAAGTTTTGCTCCGGCAAGCTTGCCGGGGAACATCACGCTCCGACAGAATCACAGGTTCTTGCCGTAGAAGCGGATGTTCCCGCTGCAACAGGTATGCCTTTAGTCCTTGTTGTCGAGCCGCAAGCTCCAGCATGGGCGCAGCCGATTATCCGTTTCCTCCAGACAGGAGAGCTTCCCGAAGAGCAAGAAGAAGCTGAAAAAGTAGCCCGGCAGTCAAGTATGTACAAGTTTGTCGACAGCACACTGTACAGAATAAGACTCAACGGTGTGAAATTGAAGTGCATTCGCCGGGAAGATGGGCAACAGCTGTTGGCAGAGATACATGGAGGCATATGTGGTCACCACATTGGCGCAAGAGCACTTGTCGGAAAAGCATTCCGACAAGGCTTCTTCTGGCCGACAGCCCTCCAGGATGCAACTGCACAAGTAACCAAGTGTGAAGCGTGCCAGTTCCATTCCAAACAGATACACCAGCCAGCTCAAGCTCTCCAGACGATCCCTTTATTCTGGCCATTTTCGGTCTGGGGGCTCGACATCCTCGGCCCCTTCCCCCGAGCTATCGGGGGCTTTGAGTTCTTGTACGTTGCAATCGACAAGTTCACAAAGTGGCCCGAAGTGGAACCAGTGAGGAAGGTGACAGCACAGTCAGCAGTCAAGTTCTTCAGGTCGATTGTTTGCCGTTTCGGGATCCCGAACAGGATCATCACCGACAACGGCACGCAATTTACGAGCCGCACCTTCATGTAGTACGTCCATGATCTTGGCACCAAGATCTGCTTTGCTTCTGTTGCTCATCCAAGAAGCAACGGTCAAGCGGAGAGGGCAAACGCTGAAGTGCTGTGAGGCCTCAAGACCAGAACTTTCGACAAACTGCACAAGTGCGGAAGAAACTGGATCGAGGAGCTACCGGTGGTTCTTTGGTCGATCAGAACGACGCCAAATCGAGCCACTGGCCAGACACCCTTCGCTCTAGTCTATGGAGCGGAGGCAGTTCTCCCCACGGAACTCGTATACGGATCACCTCGAGTACTCGCTTATGATGAGCTCAAGCAAGAGCAGCTGCGCCAAGATGACGCGCTGCTCCTTGAGGAAGACCGTCTCCAGGCTGCTGTGCGAGCCGCTCGCTACCAGCAAGCTTTGCGCCGCTACCATAGCCGCAGAGTCAATGCCAGGAGTCTCGAGGAAGGCGACCTTGTTCTTCGGCGCGTTCAGTCGGCCAAGAATTCCAACAAGTTGATGCCGAGGTGGGAAGGCCCTTATCAGGTGAAACGAGTCACTAGGCCCGGCGCTGTCCGCCTTGAGACCGAAGATGGCATTCCGGTGAGCAACTCCTGGAACATTGAACATCTTCGTAAGTTTTACCCATAAGGCGCGGTTGTCGGACCCTGTCCGGCAACCACCTTTCTGTACAAGTCTTGCCGCTGTTGCATGTAATCCTTTGTACAGAGCCGGGCGCAGACCCCGTGCACTAGTAAAGTTCATGTGCCCCGCACATCTTGTCAGTTTCCTTATGCTATGATCCTTTTTCGCATATATTATCTGACACTTTGTGCAGCACCAGACCCCGGTAAGCGATAACGAGCCCAAGGCTCCATATCATTGCTTTATTTCTCTGTCTCTTTCTCAAAAGAAGGAAGGTTCCCTCGCCCACAAGGTTTACCGGGGGGGAAGGAGAAGATAATGGTGTGGACCAGGCCGTTCAAAAAAAAGAGTTTCTTCTTGCCGGGAAGCAGACGACAGAAAAGCTAAGTTGCTAAAGCTTGAGCAATCAGTTTTTGAGTTATTTTCCTTGAACGACCGTGCTTTGTATGGAAAACCTGTGCGCGGGGGAACCGATTCACAGCTAGCTGCGCCCTTATTCTGTTTCGAGTCCGCTCAACAACTTAAGTGAGCTGCTAGCGCCCTTACTTTGCTTCGAGTCCGCTCAGCGACTTAAGTGAGCTGCTAGAGCCCTTACTTTATTTCGAGTCCACTCAACAACTTAAGTGAGCTGCAACTAGTTGCGACAAGGTTGCTTGTCGGTAGCGGCCCCGCCAGCAGGCTGCTGAAGTTCCGCACTCGGCGCTCGCGGCAAGAGTGCCTGCACCGACAAGTTTCCCTAAAAAGCGTAGGGCAGGACCATACAAAGCCAAGAGTCGAGTAAAGGAAGTAACACAGCTATTTGTTGCCTGAGATAGAGTTATATTACAAGAATAACTTGTCGCGCCTCTAATAAAGTGTTCCCATGACCTGACTGGCAGCGATGAGAAGAGAAGAAAACGGATGACCTAATCTACGCGACCGCCGTTAACCCTTTTGACCTCGTTCACCCTGGCGACGATGGGTGCGACAAGGGCCTTAAGTGCATCAAGATCAGCGTCCGCCGGTAGCTTCCTGAGGACATTGGTGAGGTTGAGGCCCGGATTGCGGAAGGCCGCCTTCACCAGCACCTTCTCCAGAGCTCCGGCACAAATCGAGCGTGACTCGTCGGCCAACTACTTCGGGATCCGTTCCCGGAGTTGCTGGAGCGCCACCGCCACGCCTTTGAAGAACAAAGTGAGCTTGGCGCTGGGTTGGAGGTTCTCGTCGGAGGAGTACCCGAAGCCTTCCACCCCCAATTGCACCAGCTCCTCTTCGATGACTGCAGCAATGTCCACGAGGCCCTCCGTCCAGAGCTCCACAGTATCTCTGAGAAGATTCTGGGTTTCGGCGGCCCTCGCTAGCAGCGCCTCGTTGGCCTCGATGTCCTTCTTCAAGTCTGCCTCCCGTTTCCTGGCGCTGTCCAACGTCTCCGTCAAGGTGGCCAACTTCAGCGTCAGATCGGCGTTGGAATCCTTGGCGGCGCTCAATTCCTTGCCCCTCTCGGCGAGTCGGCCCTGCAGTTCACCATGGGCAAGGGCGTCCTTCTCGCGCTCTAGCTTGAGGGCGGCAAGCTCTTCGCCACCAACCTTCAGATCAGTTTCTAGTTGCGCCACCTTTGCCTCCAATTCTTTCTTGGCGGCCTCGGCAGTCGCAGCCGCATTCTTTGCCTCTTGGAGCGTCCCGCCAAGTGCCCGTTCGCACGCGGCGAGCTCCTCTTCGTGGCTGTCGAGGTTCACTTTCCGCTGAGTCAGCTCACCTTCTCGCGCGTACAGCTTCTCGTTGGTGAGCCGCTGCTGTTCTTCAGCTTCGGCCTTCTCGAGAAGGAAGGCCTTCCGTTCCTCGACAAGCTGCTCCCGCTCCTCCGCCAAGGCCCGGAGAGTTTCTTGACGAAGACCCGGAGCTCCTCCGCACGCTTCTCTATGTCCACGCTCGCCCTCGCGGCAAGCGCTTCCCGGGACTCCAGCTTGACTTGGCGGGCGCGGTAGAGCGCCAGCAGCCTCCGCAGCAGCTGCTCCTCCTCGGGCTCTTCACTGCTGCTTCCCGGCGTGTCGACGATCGACAACCCGGCGGAGGCAAGCACCTCTCCATCCAGAATTTCTCCTTCCACCGGCGCCCTGGAGCTCGACGCCCAGGGGAGCTTGATGAAGATACCCTCGCCAGCCTTCAGATAGGCGCCGGGCTGGGGCTCCTCGGAGCCTGAAGCTGCGGCAGCGGCGGAGGGATCGGCGGTCGGTGCAGCGCTTGACGCTCCTGTGGCCTCGGGGCCGTCAGTGCGATCGCCAGATCCCTCGCCAGCTTCCTCGGCGGCAGCCTTGGCGGCCTCTTCGCCGGCGGGCACGTTAGCGCCGGCTCCTTCTTCGGTGGCCGCGGCATCATCAGTATTGCCGCGCGTGTCTTCTTTGCCGCCCGCCTCGGTCTCTATCGGATCCGTAGAGGGTGGGCCTGACGACCAAAGAAGAAGGAAAAATCAAACAAGTGTTCGAGAAGAGAAATCAGCGGAAGACTACCAGGAAAGTTTCGGGCAAGAAGGGCTACCTGTGCTAGGATCTGCCGTCGTGGCCTCCACCACCGGCGGATCGTTAGCGCTGTCCCTTGCCGGAGGCTCCTCCCTTACCGGAGGGCGCTCCCTTGCCGGGGAATCCGCCCTTGGCGGCGTAGTCGAAGCAGACGACGAGTCGGAGGAAATCACCACGCCCTCCTGATCAAGCTGCTCTGCTCCTGCACAAACAAAACAGAGATCAGATGTCAACAAAGGAAAAGAGCAACCACGCGCATCCAGAAGCAGAAAGTAAACCATATGCTTACGCTGGGGGCTGCGCTAGGGGCTGCTCCGTGAAGTGATGGTCGGGTCCGGCAGAGTAGTCTCGGACGCGCCTCCTGTCATCGCAGTGGGCTCGTCCTCGATGACCACCACCTGAGCCTTGGCCCTCTTCGCCGCCCTCTGGGCCAGAGTCCTGAAAAGGAGAGTCCAGGGTGGATCAGATCCGATGCAAGACAAGATCAGCAAGTTGAAGAACTACAAGAACAAGCAAGGGAATCTTACTCTTCTTCATCTTCCTCATCCGAGCTGAGCGCTGAGAAGTCGAAGTTCGGCCCACTCCCGGCGCGGCGAGGTGAAGGGGTGGGATCCCTTGGCCGCTTGGCGGGGACTGCGGCGCCAACCCGAGACGACCCCGCCCCAGTTGCTACTGCGATGGGAGGCGCCCCCGCGGCGACCGTACTTGCCGCGGTGGAGCGCGTCGTGCGGCGCTGCGGCTGTTGACCAGCTTGCCGCCCTGCTGCTTCCCCGATCCTACTGAGGCGCCTTCTTGGCTGCACTGGGGGCTGCATTCCGGGTCCTGCTCCCGGCAAGCTCCCCGGAGGTGGCGGGCCGCCCGTACCCTCGGCGGGCTCGTTCGACTTGGCGTCGGGCGCGGCGAGCTCTTCTTCCTCTTCGGGCTGCTCCCGTTCGGCAATGCTCATCGCCAACGCCGCGTCCGCTTCCTCCACGGTGAACCCGAATTCACCCGCGGCCGCGGCTGCCGCCGCCTCTTCCGCCCTGGTGGCGATGCGCTCCATCTCTTGCTCAGTGGTGTCGCGGGTGAGGAGCTTCTTCTCGTCGGCATTGACCGCCACCTCCACGAGGCTGTCAAAGAACTGCTGCACGACGTCGCCGGCGGGCTCTTGCCAAGTTGGAGCGATCCCGTGCGAGTCACACAACGGCATCATTGCGCAGATGCGGTCGCGCGAGGAGTTGTTGCACAGAGGAACGACACCTGCCGGCAACCTGAACCACTCGGGATGCTATGGGTCATGCTTGAATATCTCCTTAAGCATCCCGTCCAACTCTAGGACGGTGAAATTGAAGTTAAGGCCTGGACGCAACCTCATTATATCTGCCGGGCCTCCAAATTCCCAGGCAGGTCTCCCCCTCGCCTGTAGAGGGGCGATGCGCCGGCGGAGGAAATCTGCGTCGACAGCTCCTACAGTCAACCCGGCAAGCCTGAGACGCAAGATCCGAGTGGTGGCGATCGTCAGCTTGTCGTCATCCGCGGACAGAGCGCTCCAGTCATTGCCGCGCACTGCTGAGGCTTGGCGCAGGGCGGTGAACGGTTGCAGGCTCTCTTCTACAACCCAGCACCAATATGCTCTCCACTCGTCCCACTTGCTGCGGAGTTCCCCCTCCAGATAGGTCTCCTTCTTGCCGGCCCGCAAGATCCAGGCAATCCCGCCGGCAAGAGGTTCCCCTCTCTCGACATGAGGCATAAAGAAATGGCGGAAGAGAGCTACGTTGGGGTGGACTCCAACAAAGTTTTCGCATAGATGGGCGAAAACTGCCATGGTCAGAACAGCGTTGGGGGTGAAATCAAGGAGGTGGAGTCCGTAGGTGTTCATGATATCACAGAAGAAGTCAGAGAATGGTGGGCAGAGACCGTAGTAGAAGAACACGGCGAAGAAAGGATATCCGTTAGCTGGAGCTGCTCGTGAGGCGACGGCGGAGAGTACCTTTGTGCGCGGATGTGCCCGCGTCTCCGTCGACCAGAAGAGATAGTACCACTCCCTCAGCTCCTCCACAGAGAGCTCAGGGGGGGGGGGGAAGGTGGCCCGCTCCTTCCGCAGCGCCTCAAGCCGCTGCGCTTCGGTCGACTTCACAGCTTCCGCGGTCGTGGCCTTCGTGGCCTTCCCCTTCCCAGGCTTCGGAGGCATGGCGGAGGCGGTGGGGGAGATCGACGCGCTGGTGGTGGCGGCGGCAACGGGAGCGGAGCGCTGCTCTCTTTCGACTTTGGAAGCGGAGGGGGCGGCGGAGGCTTCTGAGATTGCAACGGCGAATGGCGAAGACGGAGGAAGTGCCCCTGTTTCCCCTGCTTATAAAGAGGGGCGGGGCGGACGTTTCGGCCTCCCAAGTGAACAAACTCCCAGGATCTCTCCCACGACGCCGCGTTTGACGCGTGAGGCGTGCGCGGTGGGAGCAGAGTTAGATTCGGCATGACCTAGGCCGCGTGTGCCCGTGCACTGTTTTGGGCCTGGCCCAACAGCGCTCGGCACCGTGTATGGCCCAGGCCCGGGGGCTCCTGTCGGTGTACTAGAGTAGGGGTACCCTATTACCCCGAACTCATGCACGGGCAGTTGCAGCGCCCCGCGGCAAGGCTTGCCGGGTGACCGCCAGGACCCTCCGTGGTTCCCTTGAAGACCATTCAAGAACAAAGTATTCAAGTCGAGGCCCCGGCAAGAGGAGCTTGCCGGGAAGGACAACCGAGGCCCCGGCAAGAGGAGCTTGCCGGGAAGACCAACCAAGGCCCCGGCAAGAAGAGCTTGCCGGGAAGAGACAAGACCCCGGCAAGAGGAGCTTGCCAGGAAGGCCACTCAAGACATACCAAGAAAGCTTGCTGCGACGCGCCCTGCGTCCCGGCAAGATCCGGCGAGCGACAAGCTTTCGGACGCGACAAGACAACGCCCGCGGCAAGGAGCTTGCCGCGGGAAACCCCCACTGCGTGCCCGCGCTCCAGCTCACCTGCTAACGTGTCGCTCTGGGACTCTCCCAGAGCGCACGTGGCGGGAGGCCGTGCAGCTAGGGGTACGTGGTGGCAAGCGGAGATGAAGAGAAGCCCATCGTGGCAAACGGTGGCACTCCTAACGGTCACCTTTTGCACTGTTTAGGAGACTCAGACAGGCATTTAATGCCCTTGTCCCCTGCCGTCAGAGTTAGGTAGGGTGCACTGTATCCACAGTAGCGGTAGCTATACCTACCACATCCTTTTCCATTTTTACCCTTCTTGTCTATGTTGCCCCCTGTCGGTGACCCCTTGAGTATAAAAGGAGGCCCAAGCGCAACGTAGAAAGGGGTTCCGCAGGTCGGGGAGTTCAGGGACTCGGCTAGCTCGGCTCGTTCAACCCCAGAGACACTCTTACGCTCAGTCTGGCAGCGTCCATCGCTCCTGAGCAAGAATCCAATATACACAAACAAGCAGCAGTAGGGTTTTACGCATCCGTGCGGCCCGAAGCTGGGTAAAAATCCCCCCGCATGCACTGCCTCGATCCGCTCTTTGTGTGCTCTCCGCCCCCCACCGAACCGAAAAGGGGCCCTGTCCCCATAGGTGTTGGCGGGAATCAACATCGCCCCCGGCAGGAGGTGTTCGGGATGGGATCCAAACAATCTTGATCCAATTATATGGTCCTTGAAGGAGTTGTTTAGCGCAGCGAACAAGGCAATCAGACTATACGGCTTAAACGCCCTCATTTAGCCATAGGAGTTTTATAATTAAGCAAGTGCGCAGCCCCTGGTCCAAGCCAGGGTGCTGTCAGCATCTGATCGGGAAGTGCCGATCCTTCGCATCACGCGGAAAAAATCTCCAACGATTTTATAACCCTCGAACAGCTGACCGGCTCTCGCCGTATCATGACAGTCAGTTTTTGGCTTTCTCTACTAAGGTGCTCATCCGGTCGAAGCCAGGGCGCAATCACAGTAGTTCTCCCTTTACTATCCTAGCCGATAGAGCGGAACGTAAGATAGCAAGCACAGGAGCGGGGCAACCCAACTATTGACCAAAGACATGATTCGGAGCCAATGCATATAATGCTAAATTCGGGGTGCTGAACTCACATATAAGAAGTGTTCGGACTTTGCTGCCGTATTGTGGGGTGATAAGCAGATCAAAATAAAATGAAGTAAGAAGCGAAAACCACAGAAACTGGGCCGCGGATCATTTTTATTATAACTGAATGGATACGCCAAGACGTATCGTATACAAATAGTGCGATAAGCACCCAGACTATTTAACATGCCGGGATCGAGAAGGAGCAGCGTGCGGGTCCTGGGAAATAAGTGAAAATACTGTCAAGAAGAACGTATGGAGGTTACCCTACGCACCTATGTTGCATGCCCCCTTTGTATGCCGATCCTTCGAAGGGGCTGGTGATCAGGCTCGCGGGAAAAGGAACCTGAAACAGAAAGAGAGAAAAAGGTGTGTCTGGGGTCGGTCTAGACGAACTGTAGATCCCGGGTTAGCTTGTGCCTCCGTCGATGTCCATGGAATTTCAAATGCGTAATTATGTACGCGTGGTACGAATGCCACTACTTTATTGGGGCTGGGACGGAGGCCAAATTGCTAGTCGAGCTCTTGATGAGCCTTGCTGTCCTGCTGCAGTGTAGTTCGGAACTTCTTGATGGCGTCCGGGGGCTCGGTGAAGGAAATATGCCCTAGAGGCAATAATAAAGTTATTATTTATTTCCTTATATCATGATAAATGTTTATTATTCATGCTAGAATTGTATTAACCGGAAACATAACACGTGTGTGAATACATAGACAAACTTAGTGTCACTAGTATGCCTCTACTTGACTAGCTCGTTAATCAAAGATGGTTATGTTTCCTAACCATGAACAAAGTGTTGTTATTTGATTAACGAGGTCACATCATTAGTTGAATGATCTGATTGACACGACCCATTCCATTAGCTTAGCACCTGATCGTTTAGTATGTTGCTATTGCTTTCTTCATGACTTATACATGTTCCTATGACTATGAGATTATGCAACTCCCGTTTGCCGGAGGAACACTTTGGGTGCTACCAAACGTCACAACATAACTGGGTGATTATAAAGGAGCATTACAGGTGTCTCCAAAGGTAGATGTTGGGTTGGCGTATTTCGAGATTAGGATTTGTCACTCCGATTGTCGGAGAGGTATCTCTGGGCCCTCTCGGTAATGCACATCACATAAGCCTTGCAAGCATTGCAACTAATGAGTTAGTTGCAAGATGATGTATTATGGAACGAGTAAAGAGACTTGCCGGTAACGAGATTGAACTAGGTATTGGAATACCGACGATCGAATCTCGGGCAAGTAACATACCGATGACAAAGGGAAAATCGTATGTTGTTATGCGGTCTGACCGATAAAGATCTTCATAGAATATGTAGGAGCCAATATGGGCATCCAGGTCCCGCTATTGGTTATTGACCGGAGACGTGTCTCGGTCATGTCTACATTATTCTCGAACCCGTAGGGTCCGCACGCTTAAGGTTACGATGACAGTTATATTATGAGTTTATGCATTTTGATGTACCGAAGGTTGTTCGGAGTCCCGGATGTGATCACGGACATGACGAGGATTCTCGAAATGGTCGAGACATAAAGATTGATATATTGGAAGCCTATGTTTGGATATCGGAAGTGTTCCGGGTGAAATCGGGATTTTACCGGAGTACCGGGAGGTTACCGGAACCCCCCGGGAACCATATGGGCCTTAGTGGGCTTTAGTGGAAAGGAGAAAGGGGCAGCCCAAGGTGGGCTGCGCGCCTCCCCCCTCCC
>NC_041388.1:601543763-601550707 GCF_002162155.2 Triticum dicoccoides
TATTCCAACTAGGATTGGGGGGGAATCCTACTCCCGGAGGGAGTAGGACTCTCCTGGCGCGCCCCTTGTGGCCGGCCAGCCTCCCCCCTTTGGTCCTTTATATACTGAGGTAGAGGCACCCTAGAACACACAAGTTGATCCACGTGATCTATTCCTTAGCTATGTGCGGTCCCCAGCCACCATATTCCTCGATAATACTGTAGCGGAGTTTAGGCGAAGCCCTGCTGTTGTAGTACATCAAGATCGTCACCACGCTGTCGTGCTGACGGAACTCTTCCCCGACACTTTGCTGGATCGGAGTCCGGGGATCGTCATCGAGCTGAACGTGTGCTCGAACTCGGAGGTGCCGTAGTTTCGGTGCTTGATCGGTCGGATCATGAAGACGTACGACTACTTCCTCTATGTTGTGTCAACGCTTCCGCAGTCGGTCTGCGTGGGTACGTAGACAACACTCTCCCCTCTCGTTGCTATGCATCACATGATCTTGCGTGTGCGTAGGAAATTTTTTGAAATTACTACGAAATCCAACAGTGGTATCAGAGCCTAGGTTATTTATGTTGATGTTATATGCATGAGTAGAACACAAGTGAGTTGTGGGCGATATAAGTCATACTGCCTACTAGCATGTCATACTTTGGTTCGGCGGCATTGTTGGACGGGACGACCCAGACCAACATTACGCGTACGCTTACACGAGACCAGTTCCCCCGACGTGCTTTGCACATAGGTGGCTTGCGGGCGACTGTATCTCCAACTTTACTTGAACCAAGTATGGCTACGCCCGGTCCTTGCGAAGGTTAAAACGGAGTCTATTTGACAAACTATCGTTGTGGTTTTGATGCGTAGGTGAGACTGGTTCTTGCTTAAGCCCGTAGCAGCCACGTAAAACTTGCAACAACAAAGTAGAGGATGTCTAACTTGTTTTTGCAGGGCATGTTGTGATGTGATATGGTCAAGACATGATGCTGAATTTTATTGTATGAGATGATCATGTTTTGTAACCGAGTTATCGGCAACTGGCAGGAGCCTTATGGTTGTCGTTTTATTGTATGCAATGCAATCGTGATGTAATGCTTTACTTTTATCACTAAGCGGTAGCGATAGTCGTAGAAGCACAAGCTTGGCGAGACGACAACGATGCTACGATGGAGATCAAGGTGTCACGCCGGTGACGATGGTGATCAGGATGGTGCTTCGGAGATGGAGATCACAAGAACAAGATGATGATGGCCATATCATATCACTTATATTGATTGCATGTGATGTTTATCCTTTTATGCATCTTATCTTGCTTTGATTGACGGTAGCATTATAAGATGATCTCTCACTAAATTATCAAGAAGTGTTCTCCCTGAGTATGCAACATTGCGAAAGTTCTTCGTGCTGAGACACCACGTGATGATCGGGTGTGATAGGTTCTACGTTCAAATACAACGGGTGCAAAACAGTTGCACACGCGGAATACTCAGGTTATACTTGACGAGCCAAGCATATACAGATATGGCCTCGGAACATGGAGACCGAAAGGTCGAGCGTGAATCATATAGTAGATATGATCAACATAACGATGTTCACCATTGAAAACTACTCCATCTCACGTGATGATCGGTTATGGTTTAGTTGATTTGGATCACGTAATCACTTAGAGGATTAGAGGGATGTCTATATAAGTGGGAGTTCTTTAATTAATTTGATTAACTGAACTTAAACTTATCATGAACTTAGTACCTGATAGTATCTTGCTTGTTTATGTTGATTGTAGATAGATGGCTCGTGCTGTTGTTCCGTTGAATTTTAATGCGTTCCTTGAGAAAGCAAAGTTGAAAGATGATGGTAGCAATTACACGGACTGGGTCCGTAACTTGAGGATTATCCTCATTGCTGCACAGAAGAATTACGTCCTGGAAGCACCGCTGGGTGCGAGGCCTGCTGCAGGAGCAACGCCGGATGTTATGAACATCTGGCAGAGCAAAGCTGATGACTACTCGATAGTTCAGTGTGCCATGATTTACGGCTTAGAATCGGGACTTCAACGACGTTTTGAACGTCATGGAGCATATGAGATGTTCCAGGAGTTGAAGTTAATATTTCAAGCAAATGCCCGGATTGAGAGATATGAAGTCTCCAATAAGTTCTATAGCTGCAAGATGGAGGAGAACAGTTCTGTCAGTGAGCATATACTCAAAATGTCTGGGTATAATAATCACTTGATTCAATTGGGAGTTAATCTTCCAGATGATTGCGTCATTGACAGAATTCTTCAATCACCGCCACCAAGCTACAAGAGCTTCGTGATGAACTATAATATGCAAGGGATGAACAAGACTATTCCCGAGCTCTTCACAATGCTGAAAGCTGCGGAGGTAGAAATCAAGACGGAGCATCAAGTGTTGATGGTCAACAAGACCACTAGTTTCAAGAAAAAGGGCAAAGGAAAGAAGAAGGGGAACTTCAAGAAGAACGGCAAGCCAGTTGCTGCTCAAGATAAGAAACCCAAGTCTGGACCTAAGCCTGAAACTGAGTGCTTCTATTGCAAGCAGACTGGCCACTGGAAGCGGAACTGCCCCAAGTATTTGGCGGATAAGAAGGATGGCAAGGTGAACAAAGGTATATGTGATATACATGTTATTGATGTGTACCTTACTAATGCTCGCAGTAGCACCTGGGTATTTGATACTGGTTCTGTTGCTAATATTTGCAACTCGAAACAGGGACTACGGATCAAGCGAAGATTGGTTAAGGACGAGGTGACGATGCCCGTGGGAAACGGTTCCAAAGTCGATGTGATCGCAGTCGGCACGCTACCTCTACATCTACCTTCGGGATTAGTATTAGACCTAAATAATTGTTATTTGGTGCCAGCGTTAAGCATTAACATTATATCTGGATCTTGTTTGATGCGAGACGGTTATTCATTTAAATCAGAGAATAATGGTTGTTCTATTTATATGAGTAATATCTTTTATGGTCATGCACCCTTGAAGAGTGGTCTATTCTTGTTGAATCTCGATAGTAGTAACACACATATTCATAATGTTAAAGCCAAAAGATGCAGAGTTGATAATGAGAGTGCAACTTATTTGTGGCACTGCCGTTTAGGTCATATCGGTGTAAAGCGCATGAAGAAACTCCATACTGATGGACTTTTGGAACCACTTGATTATGAATCACTTGGTACTTGCGAACCGTGCCTCATGGGCAAGATGACCAAAACACCGTTCTCCGGTACTATGGAGAGAGCAACATATTTGTTGGAAATCATACATATAGATGTATGTGGTCCGATGAATATTGAGGCTCGTGGTGGATATCGTTATTTTCTCACCTTCACAGATGATTTAAGCAGATATGGGTATATCTACTTAATGAAACATAAGTCTGAAACATTTGAAAAGTTCAAAGAATTTCAGAGTGAAGTTGAAAATCATCGTAACAAGAAAATAAAGTTTCTACGATCTGATCGTGGAGGAGAATATTTGAATTACGAGTTTGGTGTACATTTGAAAAATTGTGGAATAGTTTCGCAACTCACGCCACCTGGAACACCTCGGCGTAATGGTGTGTCCGAACGTCGTAATCGTACTTTACTAGATATGGTGCGATCTATGATGTCTCTTACTGATTTACCGCTATCGTTTTGGGGATACGCTCTAGAGACGGCCGCATTCACGTTAAATAGGGCACCATCAAAATCCGTTGAGACGACGCCTTATGAACTATGGTTTGGCAAGAAACCAAAGTTGTCGTTTCTAAAAGTTTGGGGCTGCGATGCTTATGTGAAAAAGCTTCAACCTAATAAGCTCGAACCCAAATCGGAGAAATGTGTCTTCATAGGATATCCAAAGGAAACTATTGGATACACCTTCTATCACAGATCCGAAGGCAAGACTTTTTTTGCTAAATTCGGAAACTTTCTAGAGAAGGAGTTTCTCTCGAAAGAAGTGAGTGGGAGGAAAGTAGAACTTGACGAGGTAACTGTACCTGCTCCCTTATTGGAAAGTAGTACATCACAAAAAACTGTTTCTGTAACGCCTACACCAGTTAGTGAGGAAGATAATGATAATGATCATGAAACTTCAGAACAAGATACTACTGAACCTCGTAGATCAACCAGAATAAGATCTGTGCCAGAATGGTACGGTAATCCCGTTCTAGAAGTCATGATGCTAGATCATGATGAACCTACGAACTATGAAGAAGCAATGGTGAGCCCAGATTCCGCAAAGTGGCTTGAAGCCATGAAATCTGAGATGGGATCCATGTATGAGAACAAAGTATGGACTTTGGTTGACTTGCCCGATGATCGGCAAGCAATTGAGAATAAATGGATCTTCAAGAAGAAGACTGACGCTGATGGTAATGTTATTGTCTACAAAGCTCAACTTGTCGCAAAAGGTTTTCGACAAGTTCAAGGGATTGACTACGATGCGACCTTCTCACCCGTAGCGATGCTTAAGTCTGTCCGAATCATGTTAGCAATTGCCGCATTTTATGATTATGAAATTTGGCAGATGGATGTCAAAACTGCATTCCTGAATGGATTTCTGGAAGAAGAGTTGTATATGATGCAACCAGAAGGTTTTGTCGATCCAAAGGGAACTAACAAAGTGTGCAAGCTCCAGCGATCCATTTATGGACTGGTGCAAGCCTCTCGGAGTTGGAATAAACGTTTTGATAGTGTGATCAAAGCATTTGGTTTTATACAGACTTTTGGAGAAGCCTGTATTTACAAGAAAGTGAGTGGGAGCTCTGTAGCATTTCTGATATTATATGTGGATGACATATTATTAATTGGAAATGATATAGAATTTCTGGATAGCATAAAAGGATACTTGAATAAAAGTTTTTCAATGAAAGACCTCGGTGAAGCTGCTTACATATTAGGCATTAAGATCTATAGAGATAGATCAAAACGCTTAATTGGACTTTCACAAACAACATACCTTGACAAAATTTTGAAGAAGTTCAAAATGGATCAAGCAAAGAAAGGATTCTTGCCTGTGTTACAAGGTGTGAAATTGAGTAAGACTCAATGCCCGACCACTGCAGAAGATAGAGAGAATATGAAAGATGTTCCCTATGCATCAGCGATAGGATCTATCATGTATGCAATGCTGTGTACCAGACCTGATGTGTGCCTTGCTATAAGTCTAGCAGGGAGGTACCAAAGTAATCCAGGAGTGGATCACTTGACAGCGGTCAAGAACATCCTGAAATACCTGAAAAGGACTAAGGATATGCTTCTCGTATATGGAGGTGACAAAGAGCTCGTCGTAAATGGTTACGTTGATGCAAGCTTTGACACTGATCCGGATGATTCTAAATCGCAAACCGGATACGTGTTTACATTAAACGGTGGAGCTGTCAGTTGGTGCAGTTCTAAACAAAGCGTCGTAGCGGGATCTACATGTGAAGTGGAGTACATAGCTGCTTCGGAAGCAGCAAATGAAGGAGTCTGGATGAAGGAGTTCATATCCGATCTAGGTGTCATTCCTAGTGCATCGGGTCCAATGAAAATCTTTTGTGACAATACTGGTGCAATTGCCTTGGCAAAGGAATCCAGATTTCACAAGAGAACCAAACACATCAAGAGACGCTTCAATTCCATCTGGGATCTAGTCCAGGTGGGAGACATAGAGATTTGCAAGATACATACGGATCCGAATGTTGCAGACCCGTTGACTAAGCCTCTTCCACGAGCAAAACATGATCAGCACCAAGGCTCCATGGGTGTTAGAATCATTACTGTGTAATCTAGATTATTGACTCTAGTGCAAGTGGGAGACTGAAGGACATATGCCCTAGAGGCAATAATAAAGTTATTATTTATTTCCTTATATCATGGTAAATGTTTATTATTCATGCTAGAATTGTATTAACCGGAAACATAATACATGTGTGAATACATAGACAAACTTAGTGTCACTAGTATGCCTCTACTTGACTAGATCGTTAATCAAAGATGGTTATGTTTCCTAACCATGAACAAAGTGTTGTTATTTGATTAACGAGGTCACATCATTAGTTGAATGATCTGATTGACATGACCCATTCCATTAGCTTAGCACCTGATCGTTTAGTATGTTGCTATTGCTTTCTTCATGACTTATACATGTTCCTATGACTATGAGATTATGCAACTCCCGTTTTCCGGAGGAACACTTTGGGTGATACCAAACGTCACAACGTAACTGGGTGATTATAAAGGAGCATTACAGGTGTCTCCAAAGGTAGATGTTGGGTCTGCGTATTTCGAGATTAGGATTTGTCACTCTGATTGTCGGAGAGGTATCTCTGGGCCCTCTCGGTAATGCACATCACATAAGCCTTGCAAGCATTGCAACTAATGAGTTAGTTGCGAGATGATGTATTACGGAACGAGTAAAGAGACTTGCCGGTAACGAGATTAAACTAGGTATTGGAATACCGACGATCGAATCTCGGGCAAGTAACATACCGATGACAAAGGGAACATCGTATGTTGTTATGCGGTCTGACCGATAAAGATCTTCGTAGAATATGTAGGAGCCAATATGGGCATCCAGGTCCCGCTATTGGTTATTGACCGGAGACGTGTCTCGGTCATGTCTACATTATTCTCGAACCCGTAGGGTCCGCACGCTTAAGGTTACGATGACAGTTATATTATGAGTTTATGCATTTTGATGTACCGAAGGTTGTTCGGAGTCCCGGATGTGATCACGGACATGACGAGGAGTCTCGAAATGGTCGAGACATAAAGATTGATATATTGGAAGCCTATGTTTGGATATCGGAAGTGTTCCGGGTGAAATCGGGATTTTACCGGAGTACCGGGAGGTTACCGGAACCCCCCGGGAACCATATGGGCCTTAGTGGGCTTTAGTGGAAAGGAGAAAGGGGCAGCCCAAGGTGGGCTGCGCACCTCCCCCCTTCCCCTAGTCCTATTAGGACTAGGAGAGGTG